>NW_007248083.1:1207-4091 GCF_000164805.1 Carlito syrichta | reverse complement strand
CGCAGCCTCACCTGCTGGGCTCCGGCAATCCTTCCGCCTCAGTCTTCCAGTAGCCGGAATTAAAGGCATGTGCTACCACGCCCGAATGATTTTTTGATTTATTGTAGAGAAGAGGTCTCGCTGCCCAGGCGGGTCTCGAACACGCAGGCTCAGGCAATACACTCACCTCAGCCTCCCAAAGGTACGGGATTACAGGCTGAGCCACTGAGACCGGCTTCTTAACCATTTTTATTTCTTGGTTTCTTAATGTGTAGAATGGGAATAAAGATATGACCTGCTTGGGAAAGTTTTAAGAATTAAATTAGATATTTTTAGAAGTGGTTAGAACAGAGACCAGTATGCACAAGCGTTAGTTATTATTATGAAGTTTTTTGTAATCTCTAAAATTAAGCTGTTTTGTTGTAATATTTAAAAGATATATTGTTCCTGAAATCTTGGGATAAAATTGACTCTTAGTTAGGTGTACTGGCTCACGCCTGTAGTCCCAGTTATTTGGGAGGCTGAGGAGGGAGGATCGCTTGAGCCCAGGAGTTTGAGGTTGCTGTGAACTGTGATCGTGCCACTGCACTCAGGCCTAGGCCACAGAGCAAGAGACTGTCTCGGAAGGAGGGAAGGAAGGAAGGAAGGAAGGGAGGGAGGGAGGGAGGGAGGAAGGAAGGAAGGAAGGAAGGAAGGAAGGAAGGAAGGAAGGAAGGAAGGAAGGAAGGAAGGAAGGAAGGGAAGAAAGGAAAGGGAAAGAAAAAATGATTTGGGGAAGTTGGGTTATGTATATCCTGTGAGCAAACCCTTGCCCTTAAGGGGCTGTCTCACCCTAGTGAACAGCATGGCTGTGGTGGGTAATAAAGGGTCCTGTGAGAAGGAAATCCAGGTTTTTTGGTCTAGCTCCACCACCATCCTCTTCTTCTATGAATTTGGTCTCTTGCTCTTTTGCCCTATCTGAGAATCATCCCTGCCCTGCCTACATTAGAAAACTAGAGAAAAATGAAGAGAGATAATAATTTAAAACACACAGAAAAGGTACTAAAATATCATTAATACAAAATATAAACTTTGCTAGAACACTAGACCTTCATTCATTAATAACGTTATAGACATTTTGAAATATGTATTTTATGTGTGATATAGATATATAGATGTATGCTAATCATTGTAGCAGCCCTACCAAGATAGAAAAATAGTTTCTCCATTTTATAGTTAAGGAAATTATCTTATCCAAATTTATACAACTTGAACCCCAGTCTCTGTCAATACAAAACTGTTCACACCTCCAATCTGTGTTATCCATATTAATTTTCTCCACCCAATATTAGTTGAATATAAAGTGGTGTACCATCCAAAATTTGCCAGTACTTGGAAAGTAAGAAGTAGGAGTTGATCTCTGCATCTTATCCCAGCATCTAGCATAGAGTGAAGAATAGAAAAGTCTTTCAACCAATTTTTGTTAAAGAAAGAAGTGAAGGAACTCGGCCTTTAGATGTCCAATTCAACTGAGGAGACAGATGCATACAGAAAAACTTCATTATAATAACTAATGCTTGTGCATACTGGTCTCTGCTCTAACCACTTCTAAAAATATCTAATTTAATTCTTAAAACTTTCCCAAGCAGGTCCTATCCTTATTTCCATTCTACACATTAAAAAAACCAAGAAATGAAAACAGTTAAGAGACTTGCACAAAGTCACACACACAGTGGCAGAGCTGATATTTAAACCAAGGAAGTTTGGCTCTAGAGGTTCCAATCTGAACCATTACCTAATCAGTAATGTCTCTTGGAGTAAAACAGTCTGTAGCTAAAAACGCCTGGTTTTTGCAGAGAAACTCCAAGTGTGAGAGGGACAGCTGTCCCACATCTGCCCATGTAGCCATAGTACTGTAGTCACCATTGTTACCCTTAAGAGGATGACCTTGTTCCTCCAGGTCGCTTGCAATTCTCTTTTATGGAGCTTGTATTCGTTTCCTAGGATTGCTATAACAATTTGCCACAACCATGGTGACTTAAACCAACCGAAATGTATTCTCTCAAAGTTCTGGAGGCTAAAAATTGAAATCAAGGTGTCTGCAGGGCTTTGCTCTCTCTGAAGTTTCTTATGAGAACATTGTTCATTTGACTCTGGGCCCACCTGGATAATCTGGGATGATCTCATCTTGAGATCCCTAACTAAACTGCATCTGTAAAATCCTTTTTTTTTTTTTTTTTTTATTATGATGTTGTGGGGTACAGTTAAGGGTTAGGTATACAATTACGTTTCATTCAAGGCACCCTGTTGATATGAGGTGTTTCCCCATTCCCAGACAGATATTTGCTACTGTTAATCCCATCTCCCTCCCCCCCCCCCATAGTTTCCCAGTACTGTCAGTCATTTTCTAATAGTATTGCATTGGATGTTTAAGGCCCATTATATGAGTGAGAATATGTGATACTCGGATCTTTGTTTCTGTGAGAGGTCACTCAGTATTATAGACTCTAGTTCCATCCAGGTTGCTGTGAAATTCATGATTTTGTTCTTTTTTATGGCTGCGTAGTATTCCTTCGTGTATATGTACCACATTTTTTTAATCCAGTCCTCTTTTGATGGGCAGCATGGTTGTTTCCAGGTTCTTGCTATTGTGAACACTGCTGCGATAAACATACGTGTGCAGGTATCTTTTTTATAGAGTGATTTGAGTTCTTCAGGATATATTCCCAGTAGGGGGATTGCGGGGTCATATGGGAGGTTGGTATTTAGAGCTTTTAGGAATCGCCACACTGCTTTCCACAGGGATCACACTAGTTTACACTCCCACCAACAGTGTAGAAGTGTTCCCTTTTCGCCACACCCTCTCCAGCAGCTGTTATTTTTTGAGTTGTTGATAATTGCCATTCTGACTGGAGTTAGGTGGTAT
>NW_007248083.1:0-822 GCF_000164805.1 Carlito syrichta | reverse complement strand
ATGCCAAGGTATTTCATTTTTTTTTGTGGCTATTGTGAATGGAATTGTGTTTTTTATTTGGGTTTCTGTTTGTTTATTATTGGTGTAGAGAAATACGGTTGTCTTTTGCCCATTTTCTTCATGTGTGTTAGGGATATAAATTCCCCTCTTATTACAGTTTTTAAGGCTTCCCAGAGATTTTGGTAAGATGTTTCTTCATTTTCATTTGTTTCCAGGTATCTTTTGATCTCTGTTTTGATTTCATCATTGACCCAGGAGTTGTTTAGCATCATGCTGTTTAGTGTCCATGTCTTTGTGGGTTTTGGGGGGACTTTGTTGGTGTCAATGTTTATTTTATTCCACTGTGGTCTGAGAAGGTGCAGAGTAGAATTTCAGTCCTTTTAAATTTGCTTATGCTTGATTTGTGTCCAATTATGTGGTCGATCTTAGAATATGGTCCATGCAGTGATGAGTAGAATGTGTATTCTGTGGTCTTTGGATGGAGTATTCTGTAGATATCAATTAAGTCCATTTGGTTCAGAGTCTCATTGAGGTTCCGGATCTCCTTGCTGACTTTTGGCCTGATGATCTGTCTAGGGTTGTGAGTGGTGAGTGGGGTATTAAAGTCCCCAGTTATGATGGTGTTAGAGTCAATGTCTTTCTTTAGTTTTCCTAGAGGTTGCTTTATGAAAGTTGGCGCACCTATGTTAGGTGCATATATGTTTAGGATAGATATTTCTTGTTGATGGAGTGAACTTTTTATCATTATGTAGTGCCCCTCTGTATCTTTTTTAATTTTTGATAGCTTAAATGGTATTTTGTCTGAAATAAGGATCGCGACTC
>NW_007248082.1:561964-569719 GCF_000164805.1 Carlito syrichta | reverse complement strand
GCCCGCGGGTCTCCGGGCGCCCGGCGCGAACAGGGAAGCCTCCCCCGCCCCCACGGCGCAGTCGGAGGGCGCACCCCAAAGGGAGCAGGGATTCCGGGAAGGGAAGGCTCCTGCTCTAGCTCTGAATCCAGGGGAGGTGCTGTTTTTCGGCATTAAAAAAGAAAGCGGAGTGTGTGTGTGTGTGTGTGTGTGTGTGTGGAAGGAGGGTGCTGCCGACAGCCGGCGGGAAGGGGGACGGGTCAGGGTGTCGTGAGCCCTAACGGCCTCAGGAGGTCAGGGTCAGGGGGTTTAAGTGGGGGAGGGGTGTGACTCTCTTGGGCCTCGTCCCTTCTGTAGCTGTCTCCCACAAACAAAGAACCAGCTTAAGGAATCCAGCAATAAGCCGAGACTGCCTTGCCTCTGAGCGACCCAACTCAAGAGTGTGGGCGAGGGGGGACCAGCGCTCACTGTCTGCGAGTTGGCCATTAGAAACAGAAGTGATGCGCTCCCTGAGGCCTAAGTAGGGCCGGAAGGCCGGATCACTCAGGGTCCGATAATTCTGTGTCTCAGTGTTCATTTTGCTATTCCCTGTTGGGGTACCTTGGCCACGCTTTTTGTGTCTCGCTTATTTCAACTGTAAAATGGAGCTAACGTTAATGGCATTCACCTGGAAGGATTGTTGTGAAGACTGAAATTTACAGGGACTGCCATCTGTGGAGTCCCAAGCATAGAGTCTGCTTCCCAGTTGGCATTCAATAAACAGTGGCTATTGTTATTGCAGGGACTTTGGGCCCATGGGGTCACCCACACTTCACCCATCCCTCCTCAGCCTTCAAGAAAAGTCCAGTAGTCCTTTTCTGAAAGGTTGTTCAGAGGGGGAAAAACACTCCAATCCTAACACAGGAGACATCCTAAGAGTCGATCTGAATCCTTGCTGCAGTAGAACATTGTTTCCTAGAGCAGAATGTTTCGACCTTGACCGTGCAACAGAATCACCTGCGTGGTTCTGAAAAAGAAAGGTTTTACCCTAGACCAGCTAAATCCCAATCTTCCTAAGCATGTGAGCACCAGGACTGAGCCAGGCACCTCAGTCTGGGATTCTTGTGTTGGCCCTGGGAAGCTTCCCAGACTCCAAGAGAACCTCTTCCTCCTCCAGCCAGGGCAAACCAGTCCCCTTACGATTCTCCTGTGCCAGCTGACCTAAGGTATTTTGAGGTCCTTGCTGAAGCTGGCCGCCAGAAATTCTTATAGTCTATACCTTTAGTTTGCATGCCCAACATCAATTCCCCCCCACCTTATTTTTTGAGTCGGAGTTTCACTCTTGCCCAGGCTGGAGTGCAATGGCACAATCACTACTACTGCAGCCTTGACCCTGTGGGCTCAGGTGATCCTTCCATCTCAGCTTTCTAAGTAGCTGATACTACAGGTGAGCGCCATCTATGCCTGGCTAATTTTTTAATTTATTGTAGAGACAAGGTCTTGCCATGTTGCCCAGGCTGGTCTCAAACTCAGCCTCCCCCCGCCCTTTTTTTCTGAGTTGGAGTCGCACTCTGCTGCCCAGGCTGGAGTACAGTGGCACGCTCATGGCCACCTCAGCCTTGACCTGCTGGGCTCAGGTGATCCTTCCGCCTCAGCCTTACAAGTAGCTGGAATAATAGGCGTGCGCCACCATGTCTGGCTAATTTTTATTATTATTATTGTAGAGATGAGGGCCTCACCAAGCTGCCCGGGCTGGTCTCAAACCCCTGAGCTTAGGCAATCCTCTTGCCTTGGCTTTCCAAAGTGCTGGGATTACAGGTTTGAGCCACCGTGCCCAGCCCCCCTTTCTCTTTATAGCTATTCCCCAGCCAGCTATTTTTTGGGGGGAACCACCACAATCCATGTGACTGGGAGCAAATACCCCACCTTAGATCTAGGAGTACGTCTGGAACCGAGGCCTGGCCATCCGCCCAGGACACTCCAGCTAAGGAGTGTTCCATTTCCCTAGCTCTAGTGATGAGTTTTTCTGGAACTCTTGGGAAAGGGGAATTCTCTTTCCCTGATGGTACTAAGCCAATGGGATGTAAGCCTGGAGGCCATCCTGCCCCCTGGACTGGACGCCTTGCTTGAAAATGAAGTCAGTGTGGAGGAAATCAGAGAGAAGAGAGATACCCGTGCAGGGAATACGTCCCTGGATTCAGCCTGGACCTTGTACTAATGCAGACCAATGAATTCCTTTGTTACTTCATAAAATAAACAACCTTAATTCAGTTTCTGTTTCTCACAACCCATATTATCAACAAAAGCAAAAAACTTCTGAGCACTCACTGAGGGCAAGGTCTAGGCATAAGACCTACAACATAGGCCCCTGCCTCCAAGGAGCTTGCAACTGGGTGGAAGGGAGCCTGGATTTTTTTTGAGTTGGAGTCTTACTCGGTCGCCCAGACTGGAGTGCAGTAGCCACTCCCGGCCACCGCAGCCTTGACCTGCTGGGCTCTGGCGATCCTTCTGCCTCAGCCTTCCAAGTAGCTGGAACTACAGGCGCGTGCCACCACACCCGGCTGATTTTTTTATTTATTGTAGAGATGAGGTCGCGCCTGCCCAGGCGGGTCTTGAACCCGCGGGCTCAGGCAATCCACTCACCTCAGCCTCCCAAAGGCGCGGGATTACAGGCTGAGCCACCGAGCCCGGCTGAGCCTGGATTTTAAGAGAATAATGAATAAGAAGGAAGTAGTCCTGTTAGCCACCAAAAGTCAGTGACTCTAAGGGACAAAGGGAACAAGAGAAGGGAGAGATTCCAGGGCATTGCGAGAAGGATGGGGCAGCGAAGAGGTTTTGAAGAACGCACATGAGAAGGTCCAAACTCTGTGGTGGGGAAGTGAGAGGCTGTGTCAGGCCAGAAGTGGGAGCAGGGCAGCCAGGAGGGCCTATGTGTGTTCTGTCTGGGGAAAATGAGGCTGGGAAGTAGAGAAACGGGCTGGAGTCGAAAAGGTCCCTACTGGAAAGTAGGAGAAGGTAAGGTTAAATAAAACAGTCATTCTTTAAAAAACGACAGCAAGGTTTATTGGCCACCACTGCTTGTTTCGGGCGCAGTGCAAAACTAAGTCTTTGGAATTCTGCAGTGAGGCTTTGCTCTTGTGGAAAATACCATTCAGTGGGATAGACAGAAATAAACAGTTATGCAAATAAAAAGGATAATTTCAGATTATGGTAAGTGTAGCTAACATATCAGGAGGGTGGGGGAAGGCATCTCAGAGGAGGTGACATTTACGCAGAGATGTAAAGAGGAGAGCAAGCGGACTCTGCAAAGAGGAGTGTGGTAGGGAGAGCATTTCAAGTGGAAGGAAGGCCTTGGAAGGACCTCAGGAGGGAGGAAGGTCTAGCCACGATCCAGCTGGGGCCTCAGGCTGAGGTGTGGGCAGTGGGAATGTGTAGAGCTAAACTCTACCCCTCCTTCCTCACGCTCCCTTGTTCTGTCCTCCCAGCTCCTACAGAGAAGGTGGCCTTTTCAACCCTGCCCCACCTCCTTGGCATGAGCACCTGGAAAGCAGCGTCCACCCAGGGACAGTGAGAGGAGCCGAGCTCCCAAGCCCCTACTGCTGCCCCGACCTTAAACCGTCACAGAGAGCGGAAAGATACTTCCTCAGGCAGGGCTGAGGGCGCCTGAGTCACCCCTACTCTCTCTCCTCTGGTCTGTCTTGTGGCCAATGGAGCATTTCTATTTGCTGTGATCGGAGGGACAGGAAGGGGAGGAGACATGGTGAGAAACTGACCCCGCCCAAGGAGCCAGATCTCAGTTTGGGCTTGCGAGCACCCCACTAGTGACCAACAACCCCGATGAAACAACAGGCCCAGAACCTGTAGGAAACCAGGTTGGAGGTAAGGAAAGCGTTCAGTCACTCCTGCACCCCGGCTCTACTGGGCTTCAAGGGGTGCTTAGGGATGGCCTGGAGCTCTCAGACCTTGCTGGCCAGGTGATTGGTGCCAGAAGCCGGGAGAAAGGTGAGAGGCTCTCCCATGATCAGCAGGTCAGAACTGCTGTCTGCACCCAGACATTCCCTGCAAACAGGAGAGGATGAGACAGAGCTAAGAGAGAAGTGAGCTTGCCCAGCTGCAGCTGAGGCTGCAGGAGAAAGCCAGTGGAACCACCACTTCTCAGACACCCAACCCAGGGCTGAGTGTGCTGCAGCCCTCAGGGGAAAACAAGCCCCTTTTTCCATTGTCGCTTCCTCCTCCCCGCCCCGGGCTACGTCAGCACCCACATGTGCTGCTCAGGCCGTTGTTTGCCACAGCTGTGGCCAACACAGGGCTCAGGAAGTGACTTTCTTGGGTTTTGTCTGGGGTGCCTGTCACACTTTCCGTCGGTTGATGGGCTCCACTGCAATCGGAAACGTAAAGGTATTGGCCTTGGATGGGTCTGGGGACAGCTCTGCTCCCACCCCAGGGAGGGCCTAGAGGGTGAGAAAAAACTGGAAGAGGCCAGGCATGGGGTGGGACAGAAGGTGCACTGAGTGGGCGGGTGACATGGGGAGACACAGGGGAGGTGAGAGGGAGAATCATCCCAGAGTGTTGAAGTATGAAGCTATCTCATCAACTCTGGTTACAGATGCCAGAGGACAACCCTGAGTCCTCGGCTGGGCAGAGAAGGGCCCTGCAGAGTGATTGCTGAGGCCTGAGGCCAGTGGGATCTGAGGGGCTGCCTGTCATGGCCCAGACAGGATTCAGGGGCCACAGGGAAGAGACCCTGGAGGATCTGGCCCCTGATGGAGGGTCTACTTGGAAGAGTTGGGGTCCCAGCTGCTGTCCTCAGGGTCACTCCTCAGAGGAGCAATATGCCAGGCAGAGTTAGGCTAGTCTTAGAATGGAGGACACTGGGGCATAATCCCTTGGGGAGATGACACTGTCCTCGAAGGAGTCTGTAAAGGAAAGAGGGGATGGGTGGAGGTGTGTCTTCTCTGCCCCACAGTGCCTGCAGGTGCAAAACTGCTGCCCTTGGACATCTGTCCCTCTGCCCCATGCTGGGCAGACCCTCTCCAAGGTCTGGGGCTGGCAGGACCCTGAGCTCAGAGGACAGTCTAGCCTGTGGTGGCTTCTTTGCTCCCCACCCCCAGCTGAGTGTGCAGCAAAGCCAGCCGGCTGCAGAAATCTTTGGAAGCTCGTTGGGCAGGAGAGGGAGGGGAGCATTACATAAGAGCCCACTGATGTGCAGGAAGTCGAGAGAAGCCTCTAGATTAGAAAGGCAGCGTTTCCACCCAGCCCAGAAAGGCAGGAATAGCAAAGGCAGTTATTTCTGGCCCCTCACCACCACCCAGCGCCGGGGCTGCTCAGCTTCTTGGTGGGTGAGCTTGGACTCTGCAGATCTGGGGGGAGGGTGGGGAGGGAGAGGATAGGCAGCCTCTGAGGTTACCCTACTCTGGCACTGGCCTCACTCCCAACTCCCACTCCAACAAACACTGGGATGCAAGAGAGAAAACAATAATATCCATGGTGCTTGTTTCCTCAGATTCTCAGTCTCTGGATATATTTTCCACCCCCGCCTCACCTCAACACACATTTACTATGTGACAGGCTCTATGCTAAACACTTGATAGGCATATGTCCTCACAATGCCTTATAGGGCAGGTACCGTTCTCACTCCCACTTCATTGATGAGGAAACATGCTCAGAGAGGGCAGGCAATTTGCTCAAGGTCACAGAGCTGGTTAGTGGTGTCTGGATTCCAATTCAGACGATCTGGCTTCAGAACTCTCTGAATGAACCCCAGCTCATACCAAGAACTGTTGTTCTCTTGGGCCTCAGAATGCCTGAAGGCTTCCACTCTACAGGGTTTTTTTTGTTTTTGTTTTTATGTTTTTGTGTTGGAGTCTCACTCTGTTGCCCAGGCTGGAGTGCAATGGCATGCTCACAGTCATTGCAGCCTCGATCTGCTGGGCTCAGGCGATCCTTCCGCCTCAGCCTTCCAAGTAGCTGGAACTACAGCTGTGCACCACTACGCCCGGCTAATTTTTCTTGATTTATTGTAGACACAAGGTCTCACCAAGTTGCCCAGACTGGTCTTGAATCCCTGAGCTCAGGCAATCCTCCTGCCTCGGCCTCCCAAATTGCTGGGATTACAGGCTTGAGTCACCATGCCCACCTACAGGGGTTTTTGAGTCAAGTCAGAGGGGATAAAGGAGAACAGGTCACCTCAACTCATTCATTCAACAGTGATTTATCAAATATCATCTCTACTGTAGACATTAAAGATACAGAGGGTCCCCGTCTTTCGCAGCTCGGAGTCTAGTGTGGGAGACAGATGTTGAGACACACTTGCAGCCGTGTGACACATGCTCTTTGGGGACAGCGCAGGGAATGTGGGAGCCCCTGATCCAGCTCCCACTCACTGAAGTGCTTCCCAGGCAGAGAGCCAACCTGCCATTTTTTAAAAACTGCAGGAGGCTGGGGGTACAGGGAGGGCAGGTGGTGAGACCAGTGGGCAGCCATGCGATGGTCCAGGAGAAAGGGGGGGTCTGGAGGCAGCAACACCAACTGTCACAGTGGCTCCGCAGGGGCCTCCCAGACAGAGACAGAAGGCAGCGAGAAAAACTGACACCCACATCGACTGACCAGGCAGCTCAGCCCATAGGCACATCCCTTGGGATAGTGACCATAAGAGGATCAGGAGGCTGGATGGAAGGGCCCCCTCTCTTTCCCTCTTCCAAGCATCCTCCTGTCGGTTCCCTCCATCTGGGAAGCCTGTCTCAAGACAAAGTGAACAGGAGTGAGGGGAGAGGAAGCTGGCACCCAGCACCGAGAGGGAAAGCTGCCACCCAGATGATCACATTGACAAACAGCGATGAGAGAGAGAGTCAGCTCCTGTCCCTAGGAACATCTACAGAAAGGTATTGGCTTTACTCTGGGCAGAGGCTGCACTTCTGTCCCTATCAGCAGGCAAAGGGAGGGGCTCTGAGACCTACAGGACCCAGGGTCCCTCTGGCGCAGGTGCAGAGAGGGCAATCATGGCAGGGTGACTGTCTTGAAGCTGACATTGGACTCATTGTTTTTTAAAATTTAATTAATCAACTTCTTTATTGTGGTAAAATATACATAAAGTGTGCCACTTTAATCATTTTTTTTGAGTTGGAGTCTCTGTCGCCCAGGCTGGAGTGCAGTGGCACGCTCATGGCCACCGCAGCCTCAACCTGCTGGACTCAAGTGATCCTTCTACCTCAGCCTTACAAGTAGCTGGAATTACAGGTGTGCGCTAATTTTTTGATTTATTGTAGAGATGAGGTCACACCAAGTTGCCCAGGCTGGTCTCGAACCCGTGGGCTCAGGCAATCCTCTCATCTCAGCCTTCCAAAGTGCTGGGATTATAGGCATGAGCCACTGCGCCCAGCCCAATTTTAACCATTTTTAAGTGTGCAATTTAGTGGCATTCAGTACATCCACACAGTTGTACAACCATCACTGCTATTGTTTTCAGAACTTTTGCCTCGTCTCAAACAGAAACTCGGTACCCATTAAGTGAGAACTCCTCTGCAGCCCCTGCTAACCTCTACTACAGTTCCTGCCTCTATGAGTTTGACTGTTTTAGGTACTTCATCTAAGTGCAGTCACACACTCTTTGTGCTTTTGTGTCCAGTTTGTCTCACTTGATATAATATCCTCAAGGTTCATCCATGCTGTAGCATGTGTCGGCATCTTATTCCTTTTTTTTTTTTAAGTTGAAGTCTCGGCCGGGCTTGGTGGCTCAGCCTGTAATCCCATGCTTTGGGAGGCTGAGGTGAGTGGATTGCCTGAGCCCGCGGGTTCGAG
>NW_007248082.1:553036-561826 GCF_000164805.1 Carlito syrichta | reverse complement strand
GGTGGCCGGGGAGCTGCCACTGCACTCCAGTCTGGGCAACCGAGTGAGACTCCAACTCAAAAAAATAAATAAATAAAAAATAAAAATAAAAAGTTGGAGTCTCACTCGGTGACCCAGGCTGGAGTGCAGTGGCACACCCATGGTCACCGCAGCCTTGACCTGCTGAACTCAGGCGGTCCTTCCGCCTCTGTCTTCCAAGTGGCTGGAACCACAGGCGTGTGCTACCGTGCTAGGCTGATTTTTTGATTTATTGCAGAGACAAGGTCCATGTTGCTCAAGCTGGTCTTGAACCCCTGAGCTCAGGCAATCCTCTTGCCTCTGCCTCCCAACGTGCTGGGATTACAGGCGTGAACCACTATGCCCGGCTATCGCGCTGCTTCTTAAGGTTGAATAACACCCCACCAGGTGTGGAGCCCACATTTTGTTTACCCATTCATCTGTTGCTAGACATAGGGTAGTTGCCACCTTTTGGCTGTTGGGAAGAGTGCTGCACTGAACATTGGTATGCAAGTCTCTGTGGCCTCAGTGTTCTGATTCATCATCCAGGGGGAATAGCCTACAGCTATGGCCAGGGGCAGCAAAGTCAGATTTAAGACGGACCTTATGCTTCCCTACTAGCGGTGACCAAAGCAGCAGCATCTCCCTGTGAATTTTTTTTTTTGGTTTTTTTGAGTCAAGCTCTCACTCTGTTGCCCAGGCTGGAGTGCAGTGGCACGCTCGCAGTGATCATGGCTCACAGCAGCCTCAACCTCCTGGGCTCAGGCGATCCCTCCACCTCAGCTCTGGAGTAGCTGGGACCACAGGCACACACCACTGCACTCAGCCCCGAATCGTTTTTTATAACCAGAGACTCCTCTCCTTCCCCTAATCAAGCCCCGCCCCCTCCAGACTGAGGTAGTGCCCTGGTGTAAAAAAGGGGCTTTAGGGGTCACCATGGGGCTTATTTTTAGCGGAGTGGTGGGGTTCCTTGCCTTCCTCGGGCTCTGGGTATACTTGCCACCGCCCTCCAACCTCAGACCCAACTTTTCTCTTTCTCCTCTCCCTGGCAGCAGCCAGGCTGTCTCACTTTTTTTTCCCCCTGGCTAAATCTGGAGTGTGAAGCTGCTCTTCTTCCCAATTTAGCATTTGAATTCGAGTGAGAACTGAATGTGGCTGGAAAGCTGACTCCCATCTGTGTGAGAGAGAGAAAGGGAAAGGAGAGGGCTCGTGGGCACAGCCGGGCAGCAGGGGCGGACCACTGATCAGGCAGCTCCTCTTAGCTGACTCCCAGCCTGAGGGACAAACCGCAGGCAAACAGCTCGCCAGAGAGATGCTGAGGTTCGAAGGTGGTTGTTTTTCCAGGAGTGGAAGAATGCTGTAGGGGCATCGTTCCCACATGCCACAAAAATGTGCCAAGTGCTTATCGTGTGCCAGGCCCCGTGCTAGATGCAGGGCAAACAGTGGTGACCCAGCCGGACCCATTGCCAACGCCCTGACCTTCAGTTTGGTGGAGAAATAGACTTGGAAACAGGCAGTGGCCAGACAGTGGGAGGACAGTTGTGGCAGGGGCCTGGAGGGGTCATCTGATAGCTTGCGGTAGAGGAGCCACTGTGAGCTGAGGCCTGGTGAGGCAGGGACAAGGGTGCTTTGGGCGGAAGCACTGCACATGCAAAGATCTGAGTGGGCATGACTTCTGCAGAGCAGGAGCTGGCACCGGGTGAGTTGGGCTCCAGAGCCTCCGCTGCCTCCTGCTCTCCACCTCCTCCCTCCCTCTCCTCCCCTTCTTCCAGGAGAACAAAACCCAATGGAAGTGACCTGTACCAAAGGAGCCTGGGAGCACGTGAGTACCCTCCGCTCAGGCTCCAAAATAGTCCAGGTGGGGACAGGGAGCTGCAGTTTCCTTCTGAATCGGCCAAAAGGCTGGACCCGGGAGGCCTGGGATGGACAGAGGAAATGGGATCTGAATCACATTATTGGAAGGATCCTTTCTGAAACCAAGGATGAGGAAGAGTCTCTGTTTGGTTTAGCTCACGCCATCCTTTCTGGAGGTGGGGGCTGGCTGAGTTGATTTCTGGGGGACCTTTTCTCTTCTTAGTCGATGGAACTGAATCATGATCTGGCTAAGATGGGAACGGGTCAAAATCTTGGCAAAGAAAGCCCCTCTGTTGGCTGAGACTGGAAGGAGCTTCCTGGGAGACCATGCGTTTCTCTGTCAGATAAATGACAGGCACAGCTAAGGGATGCTGGTGTAAAACTCACCATCAATATTTCAAGCAGCATTATTTATTGATCACTTATCTGGCTGGGACAAAAGGAGAGGGTAATTCATAGGGGATGCAAGGCTGGTGGGGTCAGTTTGGGAAAGAGGTCAGGGAAAGGTAGGCCACTGAGGAGCCCCAGGCTCCCAGCCCTGGCAAGAATACTCTGGGATGCCAGGGTTTGGGGACCAAGGGCTTTCTTTGCCTTCTCTTTCAACTCCACAGTACACCAGATGAAAATAAGGGACGGGGCTGGAGGTAGGGACACCGGGAGCAGGCCGGGGATTGCCACCGTGGCCCTCAGGAGACCATATCTGGGGAATACTGCAGTATTGCTGTGGGGTGAACTCCCCACCCCCTGGACCCAACCTCTCTCTCCCCACTTCCCTGCCCTTTGCTGCTCCAGGGTCCCTCTCCCCTCTTGACCCTGAAATCAGCTCCAGCAGCCTCTCTAGACGCTATTTCAGAAGGCCAGGTTGAGTCCCTTGGGCTGCGTGGTTCTCCCAGGGTCAGCCTGGCTAATCTCCCTGCTCCAAGGCGGTGACTTCTGGGTCTGACCCTCTCCTGTGAGGACTGGGCAGGGGGCATGCACACAGGCCTGACTTAGGAGGACGGCTCCGGGATTCACAGCTGTCCTGCACCCTCAGGGATGCTTTCTTCATGATCCTTCGACTCCAGGGAGGGAAGAATGAGGCTCTCTGCTCACCCAATCTAGCCCCCACGGGTTGCAGGAGGGGATTGTCCTCTGCCGGCCGGGGAATCCCGCGCTGGGAGGCAGCTGCGCCACCTAGTGGCCTTTCCTCCTTGCAGGCATCCCTCTCACCCGACTGCCTCCAGCCTAGATACCAACAGTCCCAGGCAGGACGCAGGACCCAAACAGAAGCCGCTGTCCGGCTCTAAGGACTTGAGGTGCCCTCCTCCTCCAGGCAGGCCTGACCCAGCTCAGATGGAAAAACGGGGATTTTGGAGGAAGACAATCAAGTACTGGCTGAAATTTAAGGCAGTGGGGAAGCCAGCAGGGGCTTTTGACCTGGAGGCGGCCTTTCACTGTCGTTCTGGATGCCACAGATATGGGCACTATGGCTCAGAGCCCCTAAGGCGCCTCCCTCCTCTGCCCGCCCTGCCTCCCGCCCGGCCGAGCAAAGCTGGGCTCAGCTCTGCTGATCAGGGGAGAGCTGGCACAGACGGATGGAGCTGCTGGCTTTCCTCTGACGTCACGGCCTGGAAATCCCATTTTAAGCAGGTTCTCTGGGTGTGGAGCACACACATAAAGGGAGGGGGAGCAAGCTGAAGCAGCTCGAGGCTTGAGGCTATTATAGCCAGGGACCTCAGGCCTGAAGGCTGCCAGTGTCCTTCCCTTAGGCCCAGAGGGCTGCCCAGAGGCCTGGGCATGGGACACAGCCAACCCCAGCCTCCAACCCAAAACTAGTATCTCTCAAAGCCCCCTGAGGACCTAGGCAGTGATCTTGTACCCGCCACACAGCTCTGGTCATCCACCTCTGTTCTGACATCTTTTCCCCACTTGCTTGGCCTGAGAGATCTACTGAGCCGAAGGGGAGAGGGGAGAGGGGAGATGACCCCAGGAAATGAGATGGCAAGGGGTCACTTAGGCCCAGACCTGACCCTCTAGTCAGCCTCTTCTCAGGAGCCTTTCCACTTATTCTCCTTGTCACCCTCATCTCTCCTCTCCTCCTCTGCACCCCAGGGGCAGGCCCTGTGCCCGGAGTTCTAGAAGCCTGAATGTTTCCATGGCAACAGACCGGTGAGCTCGGAAATCGGTGCATGTTCCTGTTGACATAGGGAAACCCAGATGTGCATGGTGACCCCGGCGGTGCAGAATCTAGCAGTGACCTCCTTAGCCGCCAGCTGCCGTGGGTGCCAGGATGTCCCTGAGTGTGAGCAAGCGTGTGTGTGCTTGCGTGTGTCTGTGAGAGAGACATGTGGCAGATGAGATTTAGGTTAGAGAGCGCCTAACCTGCTTTTCTGGCCATATGGTAGCTGTTAGCATGAGACTGCAGCATCTTACTCTCTGGGGAGAGACTCATTCTCTTTCTAGAATGAGTCTCTCCCCTGAATTTTACCCTGGCACCTTCATTTTCTTTCTAATAGAAAAGGGGGCCAAAATTGCTCAGAGACCACGATGAAAGAACGACCTTCAGAAGGTTGGTCGACTGGAGGATTCCAGGAAAGACAAAAGGACGTCTCACGTCCCCCACCATGACCTCAGAGGTTCTTGGCTAGCTTGGCTCAAATGTGGCAGATGGACATGTCCTGTGATGCCAGGGAAGGAAGAGGAATGACTAGGGTAGGGGCATGTTGCCCAACTTGGGGTCCAGAGCCTGGGTCTGGGTTCTGCTCACACCCACTGACCCCCTGCTTCCTCCATTTTCCTTCCACAAGGCCAAGCTGCCATTTCTCTGCTCCCTTTTCACTCCCTCTCCACCCTTTTCCTATGTGGATCTTTCTTCCATGGCCGCCTCTGCTCCTCTGCCATCCCTTCCCCTCTGCTGGGTTCCAGCTTTCCTGGGGCTCATCCCCAGCCCCGGTAGCTCTGGCTCTGCCTCCCGAGGGCTCAGACCCTGCGCCCTGCAGCCTCCCTCCTCCATACCAGCCCAGACCCCTTGCTTTCCTGGGACCACACCAGGAAAAGCTTGCCTCTTTGGCCCCAGCTTTTGGTGCCATCTCTTTTGTCTGTGTAGTCTTGGCTTCCCCATCTCTGCCTCTTCCCTGTCTTTCAGGGTCTCTGGCTCAACCACCTGTGGCATTTTTTTTTTTTTTTGGCCTTTCTAGGTACAATCCTCTCTCCCCTGGAGGCCTCACTGGGGTCTTTATCCTCAGATCCTACGCCTGGCACTTTCTGTGGGATCCCAGAAGGTCCACTGGGGTCGTGAGGTCCACGGGGAATTCTGAGGGACAATTCTTGGGGCTCCTGGCTCTTCTGTAAGTCCCAGACCCTGGTTTTATCTTGAGTTCCAAAACCATTTCTCAGACTGAACCAACCCAAGCCCATCTCTCACCTGGAGATGAGAGCTCCTGTGGTTCACAGGCTTACCCTCCCCATCCCTTACTCCCTGCTGGGTCTTCTCACTTGCGGTCCTTCCCACCCGTCCTCTGGGTGGGGCAAAAACAAAGCACAGAGGCCATCATGGATGAGGTGCCAGAGTTTGGTTTATTGGCTCATCCAGTGCCAAAGGTCCAGTGGGCATCCCCTTTCCAAGGAATAGGAGCTCCTGGCTCCTGCATTTCTCTTTCTTCTTCACATGCTTCTCCTGGCCATGGCAGAAGCCGGGGTGGTGTGGGGCGGAGGCTGGGCTCTGACGGGGTCTGCCCATATGCGGCCTAGTCTGCTTGGCACAGAGAAGGGATCCTGGGGCAAGGGAGGCTGGGCTCCAGGTGAAGAGGCAAGAAGCCAGCTCAGAAGGGCCCTGCACCACAGGCCCTGAGGAGTGGAGGAGTCCAGCCCAGGGCAAGGTGAGAACAGGGTGATGTGAAAGGAATCCAGGGCAGGGGAGGAAGTGAGAGGCCCCTCAAAACCCCATTCTCTCACGGGCTGGGCCTAGAGACTAGGTGGGAAGGTTGGGAGGCGGAAAGGGCCTCAGACTGTGGGGCTGAGGGTGGGAGGAAGGGACTGCTGGACGGACAGTCCTTGACCCAAACTCCCCCCAGCCCTGGGCCCACAAAGACACACATACACACGCACATCCTTGGAGCCCCTTTTTATGTGGGGACTTGTAGCACGCAGCCCTATCCACAGCTCGGAGAAAAGCCCCAGCTGCAGCTCTGGCCTGGCCACTCTGGTCATTTAAGCACACGCGAACCCCATCCTCCATTCCCGGCTAAGCCTGGAGGCCCCGCCCGGGTTCCCCGAGGCCTTCCCCAGTTGCTCCCTTTCTCCCAGGTGCCTTCAGGCCCATCCTTGGTCCATCCGGGCTATGACTGCCCCCTCCCTGCTCCCAAGCCAGGGAGAGCGGCCGGGGCATGTTAGGACCTCGGAGAAGGGGATGGCCATGGTCTTCAGCAAGGCACTGGGTGGGCAGGCAGGGCTGGACGGGGAGGAGAGCGGTGCTGGCTGAGGAGCCCACCTCCTTGGGTGGCTCCGTCCTCAGCCCCGGTCCAGCCTCTAGCCTCAACCCCCACAGCTGGGCCGCCCTCCTCTTTTCCAAACCCCGTCCAGAGGAGTGGCCACTGGGCAGGCGCCGGAAACGGCCGTCTGAAGGTGCCCCAGGGCCAGAGAGACCTGGGCTGTTGGCACAGTGTGGAGCAGGGGCTGGGCCAAGGCCCTTCCTGAGGCTTCCTCCTCCTTCTGCAGCCTGTGGGGGGTGGAGGACCTCAGGCCGAGTCGCCGCCGCCAGAGGTCTTCTTCTTGGGCCGGTTCTTCAGTGTCTTGGAAGCCAGTGGCTGTGGAAAGGGGGAGGAAGACAGGGCTCCGCCTGGAGCCACAACCCCTCCCCGTTTCCCTGAGCTCTGGCTGTGTTCTCACCTCAGTTTTGGGCACTTTTTTGATGGGTTTGACCCTCTTGGGAGCCTTGTCTCCCATGTCGTCCTCAGAGGTCTCTGTCCGGGGATCTGTCTGGTTTGTGCTGGACCTTAAACTCAGGGCAGGGTCATCTCCTGGTCGCAGGGAGAGAAGGAGATCAGGGGTCTGGGGGTCTTTCCCCCCCGGCCTCCTTGTCCTCGTGGCCTCCTGCCCCCACCCTGAGCCCTGCCCGTACCTAAGTCCTCGATGGTGTCCAAGATGCTGCCAGGGCCGGGTCGGAGGCGGCCATCGGGCCCCTGCAGGGGCAGTGCATCCTCGTCCCGGATGAGGGTCAGGTCCTGCATGCTGAAGCTTCGGAGTTTCTCTGACAGCACCCCCTGGCCCTAGGGTCACCACCACGCACAGGGAGAGCCAGGGGGGGGAAGGGGTGGGGTGGAGTTCGAGGTCACCACGGCTCTGGCGGCAGCCTGGGGCTCAGGGCTTTCCCCACACTGTCCTCCTCACCCAGGCTACACAGCGTCGAGAGGCCGGGCCACAACTGTCCCTCTGGACAGATGAGGAAGCTGTGGCCAGATAATGGAAGTGACTCGGCTAGAAAACGGGAGAGCCAGGAACCCTGAGCTGCCCAAGGTCAAAGCCTTCACAGCCCTGAGGGCAGGGCGGACATGAAGGAGCCTGGCCAGGGCCCCTTGGACACGACGGGGGCCCTGGGAGTCTGGGTTTGCCCCCTCTCACCTTGGCAGCAGCCGTGACTGCAGCATTGGCAGCCAGGTTCAGGCCTCTCTTGCCCACCCTCATCATGGTCTCATAGCTCTTGTCTCGGGCCTGCGTGATGTACTCGTCGATTTCCTGAGGGGTCGGAGGGGAAGGAGGAGGAGATGAGAGAACACTGCTGTCAAGGCCCTGTCCGGCCCTCATTCACACCCGAACAAAGGCACTGCCCGCTCCAGGAGGCCATGGCGCGGCCAGGCCACTTCAGGCTCTGAGCACCCTCAGGGAGAGCCGGGAATGGACGTGGCTGCAGGGGCACTGTGCCGACAGCCCAGGTCTCTCGGGCCCTGGGGCACCTTCAGCCGGCCGTTTCTGGTGCCCAGGGCAGACTGGGAAGCGGAGGGGGACAAACCTTCTCCTTGTTGGAGAGTGTCGGGTGCACAAACTTGCGGTAGAGCACGCTGGAGCCCTTGGTATAGGGGGACAGCAGCCATATCACGAAGGCGATCTTGAGCTCAAAGTAGAAGGGGAACCTGTTGCAGGGGCAGAGGCAAGCGCAGAGCACGGGGCAGGGAGTCAGGAGGGGCAGTGGGCCTGGCAGACCCCGTGGGAGACCCTGGACGGTCCCTCCCTGCTTAGTTTGCTGGAGTCTCCACATGGCTCATGGGACTATTCTTTCATTTTTTTTTTTTTTGAGTCAGGATCTCATTCTGTCACCCAGGCTGGAGTACGGTGGCATCATCACAGCTCACTGCGTCCTCAACCTTCGGGTTCAAGTGAGCTTCTTGCCTCAGCCTCCCAAGCAGTTGGGACTACAGACATGCACCACCACACCTGGCTAACTATTTAGCTTTTTTGTAGAGACAAGGTCTCCTTAGGTGGCCTAGGCTGGTCTTGAACTACTGGGGTTACGCGATCCTCTACCTTGGCCTCCCAAAATGTTGGGATTACAGGTGTGAGCCACTGCACCCAGCTGAGACTCGTTGTTTCTAATCCCAAAGGGACTGGGAGGCTCAGCTGCAATCCCAGGAAGGAAGACAAGCAGGGACTCCAGAAGTACCTCGCCCAGTAGCGGCTCTTCTTGCCCCATCCTCTCTCCCACAGAAAACTCCCATTTCTCTGCTCTGGGGTAAACACCAAGGCCAACTCCCCCCCCCCTTTGCTTTTGAGTTGGAGTCTCACTCTGGCGCCCAGACTGGAGTGCAGTGGCCGCTCCCGGCCACCGCAGCCTCACCTGCTGGGCTCCGGCGATCCTTCTGCCTCAGCCTTCCGAGTAGCCGGAACTGCAGGCACGTGCTACCACGCCCAGCTAATTTTTGATTTATTGTAGAGATGAGGTCTCGCCAAGTTGCCCAGGTGGGTCTC
>NW_007248082.1:549650-552319 GCF_000164805.1 Carlito syrichta | reverse complement strand
AATATATATATATATATATATATATATATATACACACAGATGATGAAGACATATTCCTTGTCCTCAAAGTGCTCATATATACATAGTCCAGTAGTGCCTGGAAAAAGTGAAATGCATAGGATTGGCTAGGCACGGTGGCTCACGCCTATAATCCCAGCACTTTGGGAGGTTGAGGTGAGAGGATTGCCTGAGCCCACGCGTTCGAGACCAGCCTGGGCAACTTGGCAAGACCTCATCTCTACAATAAATCAAGAAAAATTAGCTGGGCATGGTGGCACATGTCTGTAGTTCTGGCTACTTGGAAGGCTGAGATGGAAGGATTGTCTGAGTCCAGCAGGTTGAAGCGGTGGTGGCCATGGGCATGCCACTGCTCTCCAGCCTGGGTGGCAGAGACTCCAACTCAAAAAAAAAAAAGAAAAAAAAAAAAGAAAAATGCATAGGATTTAATTGTATGTCTATTTTCCAAATAGGGAAACTAAGGCCTGGAGAGCTCTGAGCTGCCTAAGGTCACAGGCAATGTGGCAGAAGTAGGTTTCCTGAATGCCACTGTGGTGCTGTGGTTGCCACCAGAAAGGAATGCGGGGTCATGTCTGTTCTTGTTCTGCTATCAAGTCAGGCATGGGGAAGAACACGGGACCCCATGGGAGTAGGGTGGACTCCACCCTGGGCCTCAGTCTTGTGTTTGGCTGGCTGAGTAGAGAAAGGCAGAGGCCCTGAGCCCCAAGGTACAGGGAGGGGATGCTGGACCTCACCAGGAGAGCACTATATCCGTGAGTGTCTCGGCCGTGGTGAAGAAGGCAAAGACGATCCAGTACATCATCCATTTCACCTGAGGGCACAGAGGGCTGCATTTACCACGGCCCGGGGCTGGGGAAGGGATACCCAGGACCCCGATTCTGTCTGTTGATCATCCCAGGGCCGGGGGAAGGGACACCCAGGGCCCCAACTCTGCCTGTCAGCGTTGGTACAAGGTTATCCCATCTGTAATATGACCCACTGTCCTCCCCTCTCTCTGTCACGCGGGGTGGGGCGGATGAAGGGGAGGTCACTCACATATTCCTTCACGTTTTTTGTCTTCACAGCCTTGTAGGAAGAATAGGCTGGGTACAGGGTGCCAAAGATGAGCCTAGGGAGGCAGCCGTGGTTACTGGGCCCCTGGGCCATAGGCAGTGGACTCTCCCTCCCAGCTCTGCCTCAGCCCCTGGGTAGGTCAGGGGAAGAGGGACAGAACTCCCAAGTGTCCCATCAGCTGGGCTGATGAGCTCAGGTCAGGGGTCAAGGTCCACGCGGTGAGACTCAGGTGACACACATGCATGGAGGCGTGCTCCCCCCCTTCGGTTTTTCTCAAGCCTCTGAGACACAGAAAGACCCAGAGGCCAGAGGGTTCAACGTGGTCCCTCCAGTCATGATCCCTGGTTCTGCACAAACATGCCCTGGGGAGTGGGAGTCTGGTCACTACCCCGGGTGTGTCTTCCTTCTTGACCCCATGCCCATTCATACCCATCTGCCCTGACCCTCCACCTCCCTGCCTCAGAGCCAGGCTAGGTAGGGCCACCACCAGGGAACCTGACACCACCTCACAGGACACCCTGCTTGGCAGTCAGAGGCACCACTGCGGCCCGGGGAACTGGAGAACGGAGGGCATGGGGTTTATTCCCCCATGGAAGCATCACAGGGTCTCGGCTCAGGGGAGGGGCCTAGCTGGGGATCCCATTCCAGATTATAGACGGGACACAGGTGGGGGAGGGAAAGGTCATGCACTTTAGGGAGCTTGCCCAGGAAAGAGAGAAGCAGCCACCCCGAAGGGCACACGGAGGTACGAGGCCTCTAGCTTCCCTGCTCCTGCGCCCACCGGAGGGGAGATGGGGGAAGAGAAGGAAGGAGATTCCCATGAGGCCAGAGGAAACCAGGACGCGGCATTGAATGGGAAGAAGGAAACTGGGCGGGGCTGGGGGAGTCAGTCCCCCACGGCGGAGGCTGAGGGGCAGGGTGCGAGCAGGGCAGGGGTGGCTCCGAAGCCCACGAGGACCCCCGATGAGGCCCAGCCCCTTGACGATGTGTGGGCGCCGCCTGTTTCCACATGGACGCCGGATGGAGGCCGGATCCCTCCAAACTGGCCTCCACAGATGGAGAGCCGGCAGAGTCCTTAAGGACAACGTCCGGGTTCGTGGGGGGGGGTGTGCTTCCTCCCGGACCCCGGGCCCACTGCATGACTGGCAGCGTGGCGTGAGGGCCAGCGAAGCTCCCCCACGGCTCTCACAATCCTAGGCTGAGCACACATCCTCCTGTCCGTTACCTCTCGCCCTCTGTCCTCCAAGTATCTGCTTCCTGAGACCCAGACTTCTCCCCTGGGGGGCCTCGAGGCATGTGTCCTCATCCCGAGGCTCGGGATGTCGGTGGCAGCGGGGAGAAGGCCTGTGTCCTCCGGGGAGGCCGAGGCTGTGACCCCAAGCTGCGGAATGACGAGGCCCTCCTGGCTCTTTCCGTCGCCCTCTGGCCCCGGGAAGGTGCGGGCCGGGTCTGGCAGGGTCCCCCCGCCCAGCCCCGCTCGGTGGGGGAGGGCGCCGCCAGCCGCCCCTCGCCAGTCAAGCCGCGGGCGCGGGACGTCCAAATCAAGGAGGCTGCTACGACGAACGTGGGCGAGGTCCAGGCCTGCCTCGCTCCCCTGG
>NW_007248082.1:518351-549236 GCF_000164805.1 Carlito syrichta | reverse complement strand
GGTCCCTGCCGCAGCGGCGGGCCGTGGGCGGTGGCGCCTCTTAAAGGGGAGGTCGCGGCGGCGCGCCCCCCGCACCTGCTGTGGCCGGGCACGCGCCTCCGACCCTCCGGGCCCTGCCGGCCTCCGATCGCTTGAGCACCTTTCTTGGGTTTCGGTGCTGAGGTCGAGGAGGCCTCCACGGCTCCACCGTGCAGTCAGCCCAGTTCGCCTTCTGCCCTGCCCTCCTCGTGGGCTTATTGTGTGCCACACTGCCTGCGCCAAGAGCGTCACAGGCGTCATTTCAGTGAATGCTCTCCACCACCCTGTAAGGCAGAGGCTATAATGAACCCCATTGGAAGATAAGGAAATGGGAAGCTTAGGGCGGCTCCATAATTTGCTGAGGGTCTACAGAATCACTAAGCCCTGCTGCTAAAATACGACTCCAGAAGTCTACGCTAAATAGGCTACATCCCCCAGCTGCTGACTAGCCAACACCCAACCCCATCACAGGCCCCATGAAGACATCCACCTGAACTCCTGGGCACCTGTCCACCCTACCCCTTCTCAACAACCACCACTCACCCCAGTTGCAAGGGGACCTTCCTTCCTGGTCATTTGGTCTGCTTTTTTAGGTTGTTATTTCCCAAGCTTTGCAGGTGAACAGAACTTGGTGCTCTTAACGTGGATACCACCCACAAGGTACCAGACCTTCTTTTCAAACAGATGGGCTGGGAGAGGGGCCTGGGACCCAGGTCAGATATGGGCCCAGGGGCGCCCATTCAGCAAGTACTAGTGGCAGTGGATGTCCTAATTCTGAGGACATTTATATACAGAATGTAGGCTAGCCCGCCTCCTGATTTTCACCAAAGCTCCAGCCAACCCCCACTTGCTCTCCTTTCCTGCCCCATTTTAAGGCTCCTGCATTCCTCTATCCTTTATGTTGAAGTGTAATCCTTCTGGTGACCACAGCATCAACCCCGTGCCCATCCAGACTGAAAGGACATATTCAGAGCTCTGTATTTCAAAGAGTCATGGTCTTATTCAAACTCAGATCCTGGAACCACACAATGGTCTATTTCCAACCTGATAATTATATTTCCAGGCTCAAATGCTTTGGAAGATGTTTTCCAAAAGGTTCCAGAGAAGCAGCCTCTGATGCCCTCTTGCTATTCTTTACAACTTCCTCCCCCAAAAGGCCTCTTCTAATTGGAATGCAGTCTGTTCTCAGCTCAAGACACTTTAATTGCTGCTTGATCAACACAAATAAATCCCAAATGGGCCTTCTCCCACCTCTTCGAAGGTGGACCTAGGGCCACGTGTTTCATATGTGGGCAGCCAGGCCTGCTTTGAGTAATTCCACCAATAACTGCCCAAAACTTTGCTTTGGCCACACACCATGGTCCATCCCCCCCAGACTCTGCCCTTTCCACTCCATCTACAGAACATAAGCTATAGGGAAACCTGTCTCCCCCCAACCTTTTAACTCATGTGGCCCCTTCCCCCTCACCCCAAGTCCCCAAACCACACTGGTCTCACCCTGAAACTTTACTTTCTCCCAACTGGGCACAAGTTCAGGAAGCAAATAATAATAATTGGGTGCAGCTCAGTAATACAGACCTAGAAATGAATCCCCCACCTCCAACCCAGTCCTCAATCTCACTTTGACTTTAGAAGAGTTGTCTGAGAAGAATTTAGTCCACTCCAAACAGATTTGTTAGATTTTTAATAAGAACATGGAAATCCCAATCAGCCCTTCAACAAAATTAAAATACAGAAAGTGAAATTAAAAGTATTCTACAGTAAATGACTTTTATTAAAAAAAAAAAGTAACTGTGAACATATAAACAAGCCTGCAGGGCACTACAGTACAGCTGGAGAGAGATACATTTCCCAATGTACCTATGGGCCAATGAATTCCATCATTTTCAAATAAATTCTTAATAAAACTCCACTGAGTTGGAAAGTTTTGTTGAAAATATTTCTGGACACAAAACAAAGAACCTCATGTTGGAAATCAAACTGTCCTTCCCATTTGGAAACGTAAGAGGAGTCCCCAGGGAACGCTGGTAATAGGTGAAGATGGTTCCTGGAGTCGCCAGTGTGTGCATGTGGGGACACACCACAGCTCAGACGTGACAAAGTTCCTTCTCAGATGACTGTTCCCTCAAGGTAAGACTAAGATGGGAGGGGGAGAAACTAAAAGAATCCTAAAAAGCCAATTTTTTAAAATTCTGCTTTGGCTGATTTTGTGCTATAATGGGCAGCTGATTTCTAAAAATCATATTCTTCAAAGAGTTTTATCGAAAGGAAGACTAAACGTAATGTGCCTTTCCTCATAATCCAGGAAAACAACTGTGGTATTTCAAAAATTCTAAAAATATCTACTTTCATGAAATAGTAACTATTTCACTACAAACCTATTTTTCACTAAATACACACGTTTCCTAATCCTGGAGCCTCCTGGAAAAAGCAGTGGGTTCTCCCTGGGTCCTGCAAGACTCCAGTGTTCACGGGAGAGGGTGGGAACAGCTTCACCCGTCTCCTGGGATAGGCCCAGTCAGAGGTCATATGCAGAGACTCCATCAGGCTTCCATCAGGCATGTTGAAGCAGGTACCCCTACTTGTACCAGTTATGTGCTTCCCCTACCTCTAAACACATTCCCACTTAACTAGGCACAAGAGGAAAAGAAAAGAAAGGTGTGCCCACATTCCTGGTCCAAGAATCTCAATTCAGGAGTATGTGCAGGAAAGCCCAGCGATGTTTAGGCAATTCTGATTCCCAAAAGACCATGGGATGGGGATGTGGCACCCTTGGCTTGGAGTCTGAAACTGTGTGTGTGAACAGTGCGACTTTCCTGTGTCAACCTTCGGTGTTGAGGCAGCATAGAATAGAGTGGCTGGAGAGTTTGTAATACTGACCACACTGGCTCTGGGTAAAGGGCCTCTGCTCCAGCAGAGATCCCCGCCGTTCCCTGTAAGTGTTGTGAGTGAAAGACCTGCTTCACAGGGGAGTCTGGAATTCCTCCATGCCTAAGACCTTGCCAGTTTGGATTCATGAGCCTTGAGGGTGCCAACAGCATCTTTCACAGCATGGTAAATGATGTTCTTCACCTGGAGAGAGGGAGGGCACAGTCAGTCCATGCAGTCCCATGTTACGTTCTGCAAATGCAAATGTATGTTCTATCTCGATGAGAAGCCTACTGATTAGGGAAGAAACTCCCAATAACGATTGTGCACTTCGCAAGTCAACCCCAAGATGATTTACAAGTCACTTAGGATGTGAGGTCTGTATTCAAAAAAGAATGACAAAATCATCTATATCATCCCCATCTATGTGCTTATTATGTGTTGGGTGGGCATGCTGCTGCTAAGCTCTTTTTTCTTTTTTTCAGTTGGAGTCTCACTCTGTCACTCAGGCTAGAGTGCAGTGACATGCTTATGGTTACCACTGCTTCAAACTGCTGGGCTGAGGCAATCCTTTCACCATAGCCTTCTCCAAGTAGCTGGGACTACAAGCACCCACCACCATGCCCAGCACAATTTTTAAATTTATTGTAGAGATGAGGTCTCGCCAAATTGCCCAGGCTGGTCTCAAACCCCTGGGCTCAGATAATCCTCTTGCCTCTGCCTCCCAAAGTGCTGGGATTACAGGCATGAGCCACTGCATCTGGCCTGCTAAGCTCTTTATGTGGACTTTTACTTAGTCCTCGTCATAATCCTAGGAGGTAGATTCTAATATTATTCCCATTTTACAGATGAGAAGCTGAGGAAACCAAGGTTCCATGGTTAAGAATCTTGCCTAAAGTCCTACAAGGATGCACTAAACAAGAGTAAACAAGGGGGCCTAAATGAAAGCATATTTGTATACCTAACCCTTAACTGTACCTCACAACATCATAATAAAAAATATTGATTTAAAAAAAAAAAACCGAAGCGTGCAATCAATAACTAGGTTTAGCAAAACAAGGCAACTCCTTGAAAAATCATTTATGTGTCATTTTACTTTCATATTTATTTTAAAACTTGATTTTTCAAGCGACAAATAAACATACCAGCTTGCTTTGCAGCAAATTGAACTTTCAAATTAATTAGGATTACAGTTGAGTGATTTTTAGTTGCCATCTGTTTCACCTTACTGAAATAAATTTGGATTCCTCACACAAAAAAAAACAAAAAACAAGAGTAGAAGGCAGGACTATGGGATTTTCCCCCTTTGTGCTTATATTTATTTTCTCATTTGTCTAAAAGGACCATATATTACATGTGAAGTTGGAAGATACAAAAATATTATTGAAAAACAGTGAAGAGACTTACTAAAATAAACAGATAAAGACAGTTTTAAAAAAGAGCAGAAATAAAGATTGGTTACTTCTAGGGAGGAAAAGTGGGGAAACGACAGGGAAAGGGCTCGTGGGGGCTTTGACAATGTAGTTGCTGCAGCTATATTTATGCTGTATATATATATACTTTTTTTTGGAAAGCAGGATTTATTAAGAGGACAGAAAAGCTCCTACAGAGGGAAGAGATCTGAAGGGGTTGCCCCTATCCTTTTTTTTTTTTTTTTTTTTTTTTTTTGAGTTGGAGTCTCACTCCGTCGCCCAGGCTGGAGTGCAGTGGCACACCACCCCAGTGTTGACCTGCTGGGCTCCAGCGATCTTCTGCCTCAGCCTTCTAAGTAGCCGGAACTACAGGCATGTACTACCATGCCTGGCTAATTTTCTATTTATTGTAGAGAGGAGGTCTCGCCAAGTTGCCTGGGCTGGTCTCGAACCCATGGGCTCAGGCAATCCAGTCACCTCAGCCTCTCAAAGTGCTGGGATTATAGGCGAGCCCAGCTGCCCCTATACTTCTTAAGATGAGTGATGGGCATCCAAGTACCCCTTGAGCTATTCTCTATTAATTTTTGGCATTACATCAACAAATACTTATGAATTCCTACTACGTGTCAGACATGAATAAAACAGTCACATTCCTGCTTTCACAGAGTTGAAATAGTTCACGTTCTAGCAGGGGTAAGTAACAAATAGATAAAATACATAGGATGTCAGATGGTGAAACATACTACAGAAAAAAATAAAGCAGTGAAAGGGGACTGGGAGTGCTGGGCAGGAGTTGATGCTGTTATTCCAAACAGGGGTCAGGAAAGGTCTTACGAATAACGTGCACGTGACAAGTAGAGACTTGAAGGAAGTAGGGTCTGACATACGTATGTATGCCTGAATATTTGTATTCTCTCTATAATGTCAATGTGACTGTGCTTTGTATAAGAACTTTATAGTTGAAATGTTCCATGTTTTTTTTCTTTTGAGTTGGAGTCTCACTCTGTCTCCCATGCTGGAGTGCAGTGGCACTCTCACAGCCACTGCAGTCATGCAGGGCTCAGGCGATCCTTCCATCTCAGCCTTCCAAGTAGCTGGAACTACAGGCATGTGCTACCATGCCCAGCTAACTTTTTGATTTATTGTAGATATGGGGGTCTCACCAGGTTGCCCAGGCTGGTCTTGAACCCATGGGCTCAGGCAGTCCTCTCACCTCCCAAAGTACTGGGATTACACGTGTGAGCCACCACGCCTGGCCCCATAATTTTGAAAAAGGAAAAGCAGATAAGGCTCAGCAATTAAGAAAAACTTCTTCAAACTGATGGATCACCTGAACCATAGGCATGCTGGAGGAAGACAGGTCAAAGTGAAAGGGTGGCTTGTGTGTATTCAAATTGCTGATGCTCTCCTGGAAAATCTTGCTTTCTTATTCTTTGTTCTTTTTATGCAACTAAAGTGCCCAAGTGTATTCATGATGAAATTCTGCCCTTAAAATTCCAATTCATTTCAAGAGCAGAGGAAAGCTCATCTGATTATCCAGCTCTGCCCCATAAGGGGAAAACAGCCCTCAGCCTTGTGAATACAGTTCTTAGGGACATGAACTGCCATCCCTAGTAGAGTTCTAAGAAATTGAGTCTGCACAGAAATGTGCTATAGGAAGCAGCTTAAGGGCAACATCTCTACTGGGAAAGATGCTTAGAACACACCACCATGGGGTTTTTCTCACCTGCCCAGGGAGGTCAGTTTAGCCAGTTACTAATACTAACAACACTATACCTCCCAAGGAGAGATAACAGAGGACTGCTGGCTAGAAGGGGAGGCTCGCACCTGTAATCTCCAGCACTTTGGAAGGTGCAGATGGGAAGACTGCTTGAGCCTAGGAGTTCAAGACCAGCATGGGCAACATAGCGAGACCCTGTCTCAAAAAAAAAAAAAAGAGAACAGAGGACTGTCACACTAGAAATTATTATGTTAAAAGATAAATATTCTTTAAGCAAAATGGAAGGGGATTGGTCAAATGCTTCCTGAAAGAGACTCTATATCCCCAGACAAGGTTTCCTGGGTCATTTTTCCTTCACAGTGAGCCCTTCATAGAATGCCTTCAGAAAGAAGGAGGTGCTTTCTACATCTGGATGTGAGTATGCAAGAAGACAGAGTGGAGTAAAGGAATTACTCACCTGCAGTTTATCCTCATGATTTGTGTGCGTGTTAGAGAGATGCCTGAATTCCTGAGTCAGGCGGAAACAGTGCTTTACGTGTTCTGGAGATACAAAGTCTTCTGCTACTTTGATGCAACTATATAGATTGTGAACCTGGGAAGGAAGAGTAAAGAGGGGAAAGAGCAGACATTAGAGATTCAGTAACGCATGGGAAATGTCCATGATATAGTTAAAAACACACTTTGGAAATACTTGTAATATTCCATCCATTTTTATAATAACAACAAAATACAGAAAAGCTGTAAGTGTAAATTTATATAAACGTATTTGTGGGGAGGAAACGGGGGCATATAAATCAATACGGGTACCTGATCTCAAACCAGATGAAGTAGGTCCAAATTTACCTGTATGATGACCACTTGTATACCTAATCCTGAACTGTACCCCAATCTTTAAAAACTGCTAACAGTAGACTACCTCTAGGAAGGAAACTAGATTGGGAAGGTAAGATAAGGAGATGGATAAGTGTGTCAATTGATAAGCTGAGTTGGGACTTGTCTGCATTGTTTAAAAATTTTAAGATGAGCATTACAATCACAAGAAAAAATAAGTTGCAGTGTAAGAGAAACAGGTCTAATCCAGTCCTTTATATCTCTTGCCAGATTAGCAAGAAAAGCAGAAATAAGGAAGCCCATGGAACTGTAAAACCCAAACCTAAAGCTGGAACCTACCTGGTGTGGGGCTCCAGCAGGTATGAAGACGGCATCACCTAGGAACTGCACAATAGCCCAGCCTTGCACGCCATACTCCTCATAGAGTCGCTTACGGAGAGTCTGGTCCAGGTACCAACTTTGGTCATGAATTGGGTCATGATCAGGGGGATTCTCTTGGCCTTGCTCTTCTCCAACCTGAAGTCATGATCACAATCCAAAATGTGAAAATTAAAAATTAACAGTAAAAATCCAACTTGGTGCAGCAACATTCCTGGTGGACCAAAGCTTCTGCTTTATTCATTCATTGTCCTCTAGGTGTGGATTCAGGCCTTCTGGGCCTTTTGACCAGAGATACCATGGTCAACAGGTCTTTAATATCAAAGGAGTCCACATGAGAAACCCTAGACAGGCTGTCTCAGCCTCTAGACCCTTCATCTGTGAGGTGGGAGCACAGCCTACCAAGGGGCATACCTTTCGGAGCAGCTCTCGGATCTTCTCGGCGTCCTTGGCTGCATAGATGTGCCATAAAGCACCTGGCTTCTCTTTTCCATCATGAATCCTCTGCTTTGTCACCTCATCAGCATCTCCCTCGTCAATTGTCTTGAGTACCTCTGAAAAGAGCAAAATGAAACTTTCAATGTAGTCAGCCCATTTCAGTACCCCTAAGTGAAACAAAATGTCCAATTCAAAGAAATTTAGTCTCTATACTTCTCCATCTCTCTGGAATAACATAAGGCAGAATCAAAGAATCAAAACTCATATTGGTCCACGCTCCCTACACGTAGGAAACCTTTCTTTCTCAATAGAGATTCAGCATTTTGGGAGGTACAGTTTTTCTTTAAAACACATTTCTTGTTCAAACTGTATAGCTATACTCAGGTTTAACTTGCAGGTTATTTTCTGCTGCAAGTATGTGGGTATGTATGTATTTTCTCAAGACCTCCTCAAACTTTAGGATTCTGTAGATTTAAGCTCATAAGGCACATTGCATCTTTGGCAAGTTAAGAAGGCTGGCTTCTAATGTTTGTCTATTACAATTCCCTAAAAAACAACAGAAAGGATGCTACAGATGTGTAGCATCAAAAGCAAATGTAAAGCTAGGTGCAGTGGCATGTGCTTATAGTCTCAGCTACCAGGAGACTAAGATGGGAGGACAGAATGGTTTGAGCCCAGGAGTTCGAGGCCAGTTTCGGCAACACATTAAGACCCCATCTCAAAACAAACAAAACAACTAACCCTTCCACCAACAAACCCAAATATATAACAGAAAATATACTAAGGTAATTATACTGATTATATCTGAACCTTGAGATTTTAAGGTATTTTAACATTGAGATGACAGAGATTGCAAATGCAGCAAAATATCACTTTTAGCTGGGCATGGTAGCGCATGCCTGTAATCTCAGCACGTTGGGAGGAGGAGGCAACAGAACTGCCTGAGCCCACGGATCCTTGATCAGCCTAAGCAACATGGTGAGACCTCATCTTTACAATAAATAAAAAAATTAGCTAGGCATGGTGGCGTATGCCTATAGTTTCAGCTACTTGGAAGGCTAAAGCAAAAGAAGTGCCTGAGCCCAGCAGGTCGAGGCTGTGGTGGCCATGAGCCTGCCACTGCACTATAGCCTGGGTGACAGAGTGAAACTTCAACTCAAAAAACAATAAATTATTTTATAGGCCAGGTGCAGAGGCTCACACCTATAATCCTAGCACTTTAGGAGGCCGAAGTGAAAGGACTGTCTGAGCCCACAGGTTCAAGACCAGCCTCGGCAACTTGGTGAGACCTTATCTCTACAATTAAAAAAAAAAAAAAATTAGCCAGGCATGATGGCACACCCCTGTAGTTCCAGTTACTTGGAAGGCTGAGGCAGAAGTATCGTCTGAGCCCAGCAGGTTGAGGCTGTGGTGGTCATGAGTGTACCACTGCACTCCAGCCTGGGTGACAGAGTGAGACTCCGATTCAAAAAGAATCATTTTATACTTCATGTCTACGCAGGTCCTTGCTTTAGCATCTGTCACCCCACAACTGCCCTTTCTTCTTCATGCCTCTCTGAGAAGCTATATAATCAGTATTCCCACAAAGAGAATGACAGAGAAAGTCACTGGCCCTAACTGAGGAGGAAATCACCCAATTCTACAAGCCTCATCATCCTCAAGCAGTGGGTTCTAGAAATCATACCTTCATCATGAGCACCCTCCCCGATGGGGATCCCAACATACACCATCACATTAACAGCATCAGACACATCTAAGTGAAGATTTGTTGTCCCAACTCTTCTATCTTCAGCTGTTATCAAACCTAAAGGTAAAAGAATTACATGCAAGGTGAAGGGCCAATATTCTGAAGAATCCAGAGACCCTACAAGTGAAAATATGCTCAAGAGTGTTCTTTTTTTTTTTTTTTGAGTTGGAGTCTCACTCCATTGCCCAGGCTGGAGTGCAGTATCAGTATCACGCTCACGGCCACCTCAGCATCAACCTGCTGGGCTCCGGCAATCCTTGCGCCACAGCCTTCCATGTAGCTGGAACTACAGGTGTGCACTACCATGCCTGCTAATTTTTTATTTTATTGTAGAGACAAGGTCTAGCCAAGTTTCCCAGGGCTAGTTTCGAATCTGTGGGCTCAGGGCAATCCACTCGCCTCAGCCTCCCAAAGTGCTGGGATTACAGGCTGACCCTCCGAGCCTGGCCAAGAATGTTCTTAAATGAACTGGGCGTGGTGGCTCACACCTGTAATCCCTGCACTTTGGGAGGAGGTGAGGATTGCCTGAACCCAGGGATTTGAGACCAGCCTGGGCAACTTGGCTAGACTTCATATCTACAATAAATCAAAAAATTAGCCAGGTGTGGTGGCGCATGCCTGTAGTTCTAGCTACTTGGAAGGCTGAAGCAGAGGATAAGGTGAGTCCAGCAGGTTGAGGCTGCGGTGGCTGTGAGTGTACCCACTCCAGCCTAGGCAACAAAGTGACACTCCAACACACACAAAAAAAAGTAAAGAAAAGGAAAAAAAAAAAGCAAAACAGACATGGGCATTAGGCATCAGGCACATTCAGAAATTCAGATAAAGCTGAGCTTTTACAGTGACTTAGGTCATCACTGGTTGTCACAAAGTGCTGGCTGGGTAACATGGTATGCAGCCTTCTTCATTATTATTTTATCAAATCTCTTAGAACTGAGAATATGTTTTCTTGGGTAGAGATTTTGAGAGGAAGCTTCTCACTACTGGAAACATGCAAGCTTATGGAATGGGCCCACAGGATGTTATGCAAATCAACATGACAAAAGCAAATATATCCAAAACAATCTTGGATACTATTCACTTCTCCAGCGCCTCAATTCAGCTTTATCTGAATTTCTGAATGTGCCTGATGCCTAATGCCCATGTCTGATTTGCTTTTTTTTCCCCTTTTCTTAACTTTTTTGTGTGTGTGCTGGAGTGTCACTTTGTTGCCCTCAACGTTGTCCTCAATCATCTCTACACACGACCCTGACCCTCTATAGGTGAAATAAAAGTAACAGTCAAAGGACAACTTTGGTCCCTCATACCATAGGCATTGTACATCTTGGGGCCCAGATCGGGCCTTACAAAATAGCTGGGTAGCCTAGAGGCCAGGTTGAGCCTGCCATCTCTTTTGGTATATTCTGGCAGAGGGAGGTTCTCCATCAGATCTTCAAACCTACAAAAGTGTAAGAAAGATGACATAGCTTGTTATGGAGGAAGAAAACAAAAGACAAAGTTCACTTTTCTATGAGTACTCTGATGGCTTCAGCCAGGCATAAGTCTCTGAAGACAACACCCCTGTAGGTCACTAACCTTGTTGGCATCATATCTCGAAAATCTTCCCCAGGAGGCCAGTCCTTGAGCTTGAGCACCATTGGCTGCCCATCTTCGGACCTTAGTCGCTCTGGAAGAGAGAGAATGCTCCCACAAACATCCGCTGGGTTGGCTGCTGTCTGATTTTTGGCAGTGACTAAAAATTTTAAGAGACTAACCTCTTATTTCAGACTTTTAAACCCCCATAATAAACTAGGTGGGCTTTACTTTCCTCATACACTGCTTTAGCACATGCCATCTTTTTCTATCTCACAGGAATTCTATATCCCTTTCCTCAGTGTGAAATGCTCCACCACCCAGAGAATCACATGCTTCAAGCCTAGGTGTGTTCTTGGGGAGCCATGAGATTGCCATACAAGCTAAAGGTTGGCAGCAGGGCAGAACGTTCCTCTGACCAAGAGGATACGATCTGTTATTCAAGGGGCAGGAACAGGTATATAAGTGATTATTTCCCAGTCTGTCATTACTAAACTAGATTATCAAAGTCACTTACTGCATATGATCTCGAAACCATCCCAGAAATCCCGAACTTTCACATCGGAAATTATAGCACAATTCCTGCAGTTCACCAAATCCACATCTTGGTCTCCAAATTCCTGGCTAAAGGCCTCAGGCTTCCAGAGTTCAGACTTGAGTTTTTTATGTACCCCTGAAACCAGCACTGGCTGTAGAAACAAAAATATCCTAATCAGAGCCATCTAGGAGATATTTCCAGTTCCAGGGCTGAAATAGGAGGGTTCCTTGAGAAAAACCTCCCCTTTCCATGAAGCCTCATTGTTCCTCTCAGTTTTATAATCTATGGATTTCACCATGTCAGCTAAAGTGAATGGAAACTGCTTCTACTCCATTATTATACTTGACTCTCTCACTCTGGTAGACATGCCATAGAAACCACTTGTTGCCTTGGTATCTACCAATGTTTTGGGGTGAGAGGACAAAAAGCTGACAAGTGCAACTTCAAGAATACTTCCTCACCTTGAAAATGAAAAACTATCTAGACAATTTTACAAGCTTCCTGTTCCTAAAGCACCTGCTAAAGTACAGAAGCCAGGGAGTGTTATTACACTATCACAAAAACTTCTTTGGCCTTAAAACATTTACCTAAGCCGGGCTTGGTGGCTCAGCCTGTAATTCCGCACCTTGGGAGGCTGAGGTGAGTAGATTGCCTGAGCCCACAGGTTCGAGACCCGCATGGGCAACTTGGTGAGACCTCATCTCTACAATAAATCAAAAAATTAGCCGGGTGTGGTAGCACGTGCCTGTAGTTCCAGCTACTTGGAAGGCTGAGGCGGAAGGATTGCCGGAGCCCCGCAGGTCGAGGCTGCGGTGGCCAGGAGCGGCAACTGCACTCCAGTCAGGGCAACAGAGTGAGACTCCAACTCAAAAAAAAAAAAAAATTTACCTAGAAAAGTACCACCTACTTCCTGCAGCACCCCCACCCAACCCATGTCACACTTAATGATTTTCCTCCAAAGGTGTCATTAATGACAGATCAACACCTAACAGAAATTTCAACTGCTATTTTAAAAGCAAAGAACTACACAGCTTAGAAATAAAAGGATGCACAGTATATTTTTGGGAATCTCCTTGATTTTAAAAACTGAAGTAGCAAGTCTATTACAACAAACTTACTATGTCTAAATCTCCCTGGCAGATGCTCTTCTAGAGAGGCCTGGAATTACCCTCATAGCTGTGGCAGACAGGCAGACAGCTGGTCCTGGGAACTACTTATACTTGCTTACCTGGCCTTGCTTCCAACATTCTCGGAAGATCTTCCAATTGTTTTTGTTGCTGGGGTCATGGAGACAAAGAAGTCTCCCATCACAGAGCCAAGAGTGAGAAGTATGGGGGTCTAGCACATTCAAACCCATCACCATCTCCTTCACTTCCTTTTGGGTATCAGTCAAGTTGCAGGCCCGCTTTGAAGCATCTGAGGTTTTCTTATTTTCTACCACTGAGGCAATGATGTGGTCAAGAAAGTTGGGTAGGCTGGCCTTGCTCTTTGCTCCCTGCCAGACACAAATCCATCAGGTAAGCTTGACTGAGGCACCATGAGAAGAGCATTCAAAAAAATTATCTCACAGTTATATTCACAAGGATTTCTGACCTATCTGATTAAATTCCACAAAAGCTATTAGAATGTCTTTTGTAACTGGAAGGGAAGATAAGTCAACGTCTTCAATTTCTCTATCCTTCATATTTTGCCTTACATTTATAAAAGAAAGGTACAGAAAGATTCCTTTTGCCTCAAGAGATTTGAGATCTAAGAAATACCTTTGACATTCAGCCCTCATTTAACATAGGCATGCAGATGCAGAAATCACAAAAGGCTGTAACCCAGTAAAAAGATCATTTAGTATGGGGGTTCTAAATTTCTTCTAGCCAGCATGTCCAAAGTAGACAACACTTCAATTAAGTAACTGAAGTGAAATAAAGGGTGCACCAGTGTGTCCAAGAGGAACTCTATTCTAAAAGCAGTCTCCTTCTGTCCAATTTTTCCCTTATTACCAACCCACTGCATCTGTTTCAACTGACAGAAAAGCTCATGCCTAGAGATGAAAGTGACATACCCAAGGTTACAGAACTGAAAGGGGCAGAGCTTCTATATAAACTTGATAATCCTATGCCAAAAGTATTACTAATCACTAACTCGACAATATATGTATAGTCATATAACCATATGAGAAAAATTAAAAAGAGGAAAAAACTAGGGATATGAGTACAAATAAAATGGTACCCAAAATAATTGTTTTGTGGCCAGGCAGGGTAGCGCATGCCTATAATCCCAGCACTTTGGTAGGTGGAGGTGAGAGGACTGACAGCCCAGGGGTTAAAAACCAGCCTGGAGGCCAGACTTGGTGGCTCAGCCTATAATCCCAGCACTTTGGGAGCCCAAGGCGAGTGGATTGCCTGAGCCTGCGGGTTCAAGACCTGCTTGGGCAACTTGGCGAGACCTCGTCTCTACAATAAATCAAAAACTAGCTGGGCATTGTAGGCGTGTGCCTGTAGTTCCAGCTACTTGAAAGGCTGAGGCGAAGGATTGCCGGAGCCCAGCAGGTCGAGGCTGCGGTGGCTGGGAGCGTGCCACTGCACTCCAGTCTGGGCGACAGATTGAGACTCCAACTCAAAAAAAAAAAAAAAAAAAAAATCAGCCTGGGCAACATGGGGAGACCTCGTTTCTACAATAAATAAAAAAATTAGCCTGGTGTGGTAGTACATGCCTGTAGTTCCAGCTACTTGAAAGGCTGAAGTGGAAGGATCGTCTGAGCCCAGCAGGTTGAAGTTGTGGTAGCCGTGAGTGTGCCACTGTACTCCAGCCTGGGCAACAGAGTGAAACCTAACTTTAAAAAAGAAAAAGCTATTTATAGGCTTCAACTTTGATGATCCAATAGTAATAAAAAAAATTAAAGTTACTTATTGGCAGCCGGGCTCGGTGGCTCAGCCTGTAATTCCATGCTTTGGGAAGCTGAGGTGAGTGAATTGCCTGAGCCCGCGGGTTCAAGACCCACCTGGGCAACTTGGCGAGACCTCATCTCTTCAATAAAAGAAAAAAATTAGCCGGGCATGGTAGCACGCGCCTGTAGTTCCAGCTACTTGGAAGGCTGAGGTGGAAGGATCGCTGGAGCCCAGCAAGTTGAGGCCGCGATGGTCGGGAACATGCCACTGCACTCCTGTCTAGGCGACAGAGTGAGACTCCAACTCAAAAAAACAAAAAAGTTACTTATTGGCTTGGTGGGTGACACCTATAATCAGAGGGAGAACTGCTTGAGCCCAGGAGTTCGAGACCAGCCTAAGCGACATAGAGAGACCTTGTCTTTACAATTAAAAATCAGAAAAATAAGCTAGGTGTGTTGGCACATGCCTATAGTACCAACTACTCAGGAGGCTGAGGGAGGCTGAGGTAGAAGAATTGCCTGAGCCCAGGAGGTCAAGGCTGTGGTGAGCCATTATCACTGCACTCCAGCCTGAGCAGCAGAGTGAGACCCTTACTCCAAAAAAAAAGTTACTTAGCTGGGTTCAGTGGCTCAGCCTGTAATCCCGCGCCTTGGGAGGCTGAGGTAAGTGGATTGCCTGAGCCTGCGGGTTCGTGACCCGCCTGGGCAGGCGAGACCTCATCTTTACAATAAAAAAAAAAAAAAAAAAAAAAAAATCAGCCGGGGGTGGTAGTGTGCACCTATAATTCCGGCTACTTGGAAGGCTGAGGCGGAAGGATCGCCGGAGCCCAGCAGGTCGAGGCTGCGGTGGCCAGGAGCAGCCACTGCATTCCAGTCTGGACGACTGAGTGAGACTCCAACTCAAAAAAAAATAAAAAGTTACAGCCGGGCTCGGTGGCTCAGCCCGTAATCCCGCGCCTTTGGGAGGCTGAGGTGAGTGGATTGCCTGAGCCCGCCGGTTCGAGACCCGCCTGGGCAGCGAGACCTCATCTCTACAAAAAATCAGCCGGGCCTGGTAGCGCATGCCTGTAATTCCGGCTACTCGGAAAGCTGAGGCGGAAGGATCGCCGGAGCCCAGCAGGTCGAGGCTGCGGTGGCCGAGAGCGGCCACTGCACTCCAGTCTGGGCGACAGAGTGAGATTCCAGCTCAAAAAAAAAAAAAAAGTTACTTATCCAAAAGAAAAACAAATAACCCAAAATGAACAAGGCTTAACTATACACAGTACATCAAATTCCAGTCACTAATCATAAAATGAGCAACACTTATGTGCTTGTTTGAAATGATCTGCACAGGCTGGGTTCAGTGGCTCAGCCTGTAATCCCAGCACTTTGGGAGGCTGAGGTGAGTGGAATGCCTGAGCCTGTGGGTTCCGCACCAGTCCAGGCAACTTGGTGAGACCTCATCTCTACAATAAATCAAAAATTAGTTGGGCATGGTAGTGCACGCCTGTAGTTCCAGTTACTTGGAAGGTTGAGTGGGAAGGATTGCCAGAGCCCAGCAGGTTGAGGCTGCGGTGGCTGGGAACGTGCCACTGCACTCCAGCCTGGGCAACAGAGTGAGACTCCAAGTCAAAAAAAAAAAAAAAAGAAATGATTGCACAATATAGAAACTAAAAAACAGAAAATTCAGGTGTGGAATATTTGTGTAAAAAGGGAAAAAATGATATACATATGATATCTCTGAAATGACACTCAGGAAATGATGGTGATTTCTAGAAAGGGAAACAAGTGGCTGGAGGGCGCGGAGATTTTTTCACTTAAAACTCTTTTGTATCTTACATTTTGTGCCTTGTGAATTCATGCATTCAATAAATGCTTACTAAACATGCCTATGAATCAAACATCATGGCACTAGAACTATGCTAGTAAATAAAACAGTCAAAAATGCCTTTGAGGCAAGAGAAACATATAATAGGTCAGATGGTAGTTAGTGGTATGAAAAAAATTAAGCAGGGAAAATGTGCAGAGGATGGGTGTGTGATGGACACTTAAGGGTGGTGTACAAAGAAAGGCTTACTGAGGGGGACATTTCAGGAGGGAGGAGAGGAAGTTGACAATGAAGCCATGTGTGACACAGAAAGGAAATTCTAGGTGGAGGAAACAAGTGCAAAGGCCCTGAAGTTGGAGCATGCCTGGTCATGTTCAAGGACAGCAAGAAGATGGGTGTGGCTGGAGCATCATGAACAAGAGGGAGATTGGTAGTTGAAGTCAGGGAGGTTGAAGGGAAGAGGAACAGACAGGCCTAGAGCCTCGCAGTCCAGCCTCTGGACTCTGCTCACACGTAAGCACTGGAAGAACTCTGCCTGTCTTACAAGAGAAATGGGAAGCCCTTGGAGGACTTTAGGCAGAGGCAACATGACTTAATATTTTAAAAAGATCACCCTAACAACTGTGTTACAAAGACTGTAGAATATAAAGGACAGAAATAAAGGGGACTTGTAAGGAATTTACTGCAAAAATTTAGGTAAGAGAGAATGATGGCTCAGACCAGAGAGGAAGCAGTAGAGCTGATGAGAAATGAGTGGATTCTGAAGACATTTTTTTTTTTTTTTGAGAAAGAAGGATTTACTGAGGGGACAGAAAAACTCTCAGAGTGGGAAGGGACCCAAGGGGGTTGCCCCTGAATACATTTAAGATCAAATTGAAAGAACTGCTGACAAATTCTATATGAAATGTAAGAGACGGATGTTCCAAATGACTCCAAGATTTCTGGCATGAGCAGTTGTGGATGTGTTCTTTCACTGACCAAGAGAGGAAAGCCAAGGAGTAGATGGTTTAAGGGCAGATGATCAAGAGTTCAGTCTTAGATGTGTTAAAGGTTTGAGACATCGATAGACATCCAAGAGACACTATATGAATGTGCTGCATAGGAAAAAAAAAAATTCAATGACTGCGATTATCAAGAAAATCACCCGTGCTCAGTGGCTCAGCCTGTAATCCCAGCACTTTGGGAGGCTGAGGTGAGTGGATTGCCTGAGCCCGCGGGTTCGAGACCCGCCTGGGCAGCGAGACCTCATCTCTACAATAAATCAAAAATTAGCCGGGCGTGGTAGCGCGCGCCTGTAGTTCCAGCTACTTGGAAGGCTGAGGCGGAAGGATTGCTGGAGCCCAGCAGGTTGAGGGTGCGGTGGCCGGGAGCGGCCACTGCACTCCAGTCTGGGTGACAGAGTGAGAAATCAAGTGAAAAAAAGAAATCAAGTGATCAATAACTTGATAACTTTTCTGCTAACGACTGAAAACTTTCAAAGTATCAACTTTTACTGACGTCCTAACATGGTACAAAGGTTTACAACTTAATAGGATCTCAAACATTCCCAAAACTTAAAGAGATATCTTGTCAGCTTGATAAACAATGTAAAGAACACAAATCACCCAAGTACCCCCTAACCCAATTACCAAATCTCTGATGGTTCTTTCACGGAAAAGCAGCAAAGCCTAGAGTTGTAGAAAGGACACTTACTGAGGATGTAGAGAAGACCGGGGGGAAGGGTATGCCTGTGTCCAAAGGGGTTTGAGGAAGCTTTCCTGGCCCGGAGTGAAGGAGATCTCGAAGGCTAGAGCCTTCGGTTTTGTTGTTGGAGGCAGTGGGACCCAGTAACAGACTGTTAAAAAGCTTTGGAGTCAACGGAGAGACCTTTGCAGTGGAGTTGAACGAGTCCAGCCCAAAGGGTGAGTGAGACTCTTTACTGAGCACCGACCTCAGGGACCCTGCTTCTGTAAGAACATAACCGGGAATAGCATTAGGCACAATTAGCAATACCCAGCAGACAACTTGACTCCTAAAAATCAGCCAAGCGGAAAGGAGGAAAGACTTTCTCCCTTCCCCTGCTCCCCAAACTGTGTATGGTTTTAGGGTCAAGCCTGACAAACTATGAATATGGTAGGTCTTATGGCCAAGGAGATGCTCTTACTTCTTCTCTCCTTTCCAAATCTGGATTTTAAACCTCTTTCTGTTCCCATCTATCCTTCATCTTCTCACTTTCTAAGACAGTGTTTTAAGAGGAACTCCAGAACACATGTACAGAACACTTGGAGTACTTGTTAAAAATGGAGATTACTGGTCTCACCCCAAAAGATTCTGATTTAGTAGTTCTGGGTGGGACACAGGATTCTGTATTTTTAACAATTCCCCAGGTGATTCTTGGGTCCATTAAAAACTATTGCTCTAAGTCTAGCTCTCAACGCTGGTTGCATAACTGAACCTCCTGAGAAGTTTGTATCAATTCTGACTAAGGAGGTCTAGGGTAGGGGCCAGGCAGGTTCCTACTTAAAAAAACTCTTCTAGAAAAAAGCTGAAAGAGATTCCCTCATTTTATGTGACCAGCCAGAGAAAGCAAGTGGCATGTTGCATAAATGTGAATGGTAATGTGTGAGTTCAAAGAATCCCAAAACAAGCACAGGCAGAGCAGATCTCACCTTTTGTTTCTTCTTTAGCCTTCTGAGTTGCTAAATCTGCCAACCAGTGCAGGGCGGAGGAGGGCTGGGCTGTGTCAGGGCAAGGAGGCCTGATGGCTTTTAGCTCACTATTGCTATTTGATGCTGAACCATCTGCTTTCAGAGGCTCTTCAGATCTGGTGTCAGTGCTGTCGGCTTTGAGAACATGATCGGGTTCTGGAGTTGTTACTGTGGCAGTTCCTCCTCCGCCTGAGAAGGCCGTTTCATTTCCAGAAGAGGCACTAGGGTTTATGCTAGGAAGCTAAAACACAGAAGGCCAACATGGTTAGAGTGCTGTCCTTGGGTACAAAAAATAAAACACAACTAGTAATGATTTCAGATACTAAGTAGGTCTGGTAAGAATAGTCTGTTCCATAAACTGCTAATTCATCCATTCTTTTTTTTTTTTTTTTGAGTTGGAGTCTCACTGTCGCCCAGACTGGAGTGCAGTGGCTGTTCCCAGTCACCGCAGCCTCGACCTGCTGGGCTATGGCGATCCTTTCACCTCAGCCTTCCAAGTAGCCAGAACTACAGGGGCGCGCTACCACACCTGGCTAATTTTTTGATTTATTGTAGAGATAAGGTCTCGCCAAGTTGCCCAGGTGGGTCTTGAACCCGCGGGCTCAGAAAATCCACTCACCTCAGTCTCCCAAAACACGGGATTACAGGCTGAACCACCGAGCCCAACTCATCCATACTTTATTTATTTATTTATCTTGAGTTGGAGTCTCACTGTCACCCAGAATGGAGTGCAGTGGCCGCTCCCAGCCACCGTAGCCACTGCAGCCTCGACCTGCTGGGCTCCGGCAACCCTTCCGCCTCAGCCTACCAAGTAGCTGGAACTATAGGCGCGCGTTACCACGCCTGGATAATTTTTTTGATTTATTGTAGAGATGAGGTCTCGCCTGCCCAGGCGGGTCTTGAACCCGCGGGCTCAGGCAATCCACTCACCTCAGCCTCCCAAAGGCGTGGGATTACAGGCTGAGCCACCGAGCCCAGCTTCATCCATACTTTAATTCACCATATTTATTGAGTCCTACAATATGCCAGAAATATGCTAGGTTCTGTAGAAAGAGCAGGAAATAAAGTATGAAGTTTGTAATCTAAAATAAAGATTTCACATGCCTGACAGTTTTTTTTTTTTTGAGTTGGAGTCTCACTCTGTTGCCCACACTGGAGTGCAGTGGCACACTCCCGGCCACCGCAGCCTCGACCTGCTGGGCTCTGGCGATCTTTCCACCTCAGCCTTCCAAGTAGCTGGAATTACAAACATGCGCTACCATGCCCGGCTAGTTTTTTTTTTTGATTTACTGTATAGATGAGGTCTCACCAAGTTGCCCAGGCAGGTCTTGAACCCGCGGGCTCAGGCAATCCACTCGCCTCAGCCTCCCAGAGTGCGGGATTACAGGCTGAGCCACCGAGCCTGGCTGAACAGTTTCTACAATGGCAAATTGGTGATTAAAACTTGATCTCGGCCAGGCACAGTGGCTCAAGCCTTTAATCTCAGCACTTTGGGAGGCCAAGGTGAGAAGATTGCCTGAACCCAGGCATCCGAGACCAGCCTGGATAACTTGGTGAGACCTCATCTCTACAATAAATCAAAAAATTAGCTGGGCATGGTAGCACACGCCTGTAGTTCCAGCTATTTGAAAGGCTGAGGCGGAAGGACTGCCTGAGCCCAGTAGGTTGAGGCTACAGTGGCCATGAGCCTACCACTTCACAGCCTAGGTGACACAGTGAGACTCCGACTCAAAAAAACAACAAAAAACTTGATCTTACAGAACTGTTCTGAAGATTAAATGAAATACTATATGCAAAGGGCTAAGCATAGGTCTGGCATATAGAAAATGCCCAATGTTTATTAGTCTGTTACTGATTTTTCCAAGCAATTTGCTATATCTGGAGTATTTGCATACACTGTATTAGTCAACTCTACTGAAAATGTATCTCCAGATCTCTCAGCAGTAACTCGACCATGGGTTAGCAGTGTTCCTAGAAGGGCCTCAAATGTAAGCAGTTGGTTATGGGTTTTAAAAACCAACTGATTGTTCAAAACTGTCACCATCAAATCAGAACAACCTCTGCCTCTAATAGAGCAATGAGAAGACCACTGCCTCCTAATCCAATTCAGCGGGCCAATTTTCATGTTTGTCTTTTGTACCTAAGAACACAGTGATAGGGACCGTGTACCTTCTCGGATAGGAATGAAAAGACCAGCAGAATTTCTAGTAATCTTCCCTATACTTTTCATAATTACAAAGACCCTGAGGTATACGTCTTGATAAGATCCTAGGAGGCCAGGCTCGGTGGCTCAGCCTGTAATCCCAGTACTTTGGGAGGCTGAGGTGAGTGGATTGCCTAAGCCCATGTTCAAGACCGGCCCGGGCAACTTGGCGAGACCTCGTCTCTACAATAAATTTTTAAAAATTAGGCTGGGCGCAGTTGCCCAAGCATATAATCCCAGCACTTTGGGAGGCCAAGGTGAGAGGACTGCCTGAGCCCACAGGTTCAAGACTAGCCTGGCAACTTGGTGAGACTTCATCTCTACAATTAAAAAAAAAAATTAGCTGGGCATGGTGGCACATGCCTATAGTTCCAGCTACTTGGAAGGCTGAGAAGGAAGGATCACATAAGCCCAGCAGGTCGAGGCTGCAGTGGCCATGAGCGTGCCACTGTACTCCAACCCGAGCAACGGAGTAAGACTCCAACTAAAAAAAACCAAAAATTAGCTGGGTGTGGTAGTGCACACCTGTAGTTCCGGCTACTTGGAAGGTTTGGAAGGCTGAGGTCGAAGGATTGCTGAAGACAGCTGGTCAATGCTGGGGTGGCTGTGAGCAGTGTGCCACTGCACTCCAGTCTGGGCGATGGAGTGAGACAGACTCCAACTAAAAAAAAAAAAAATGCTAGGAATCTCTTTTTTAAATAAAATATTATTATTATTATTATTTGAGTTGGAGTCTCACTCTGTTGCCCAGGTTGGAATGCAGTGGCAGGCTCACAGCTACCATAGCCTCGACCTGCTGAGCTCAGGCGAGTCTTCCACCTCAGCTTTTCAAGTAGTTGGAACTACATGCATATGCCATCATACCCTTTTTGTTTCTAAAATTTATTGTAGAGATGAGGTCTTGCCAAGCTGCCTAGGCTGGTCTTGAACCCCTGGGCTCAGGCAATCCTCTTGCTTCTACCTCCCAAAGTGCTGGGTTACAGGCATGAGCCACCATGCCTGGCCATTTTTAAATTTTAAATTAAATAGAGGATAGAGGTCTCACTGTGTTGCCCAGGCTGGCCTTGAACTCCCGGGCTCAAGTAATCCTCCTGCCTCAGCCTCCCAAAGTGCTGAGATTATAGGTGTGAGCCACTACACCTGGTTAGAAATCTCCTTATGCTATTTGTCAGCCAAGTCTGAACTGGTTTAAAGATGAATGAAGAGAAACCATAAGAGTCAGGGGGAATTAAAATTCCCAGAGTAAAAATTGTGGGGGCTCTCTCTAAGAGGGTTATCCATCTCCTAATTCCCCAGGATTTCTATAGCAGCCTGGGACAAAAGAGTTGAAAACGGGGCACTTCCTGGTGCTAAGAACTGACACTTCACTCAGTGATACCCACATATATCTCTTTACCTGTGACATCCCATTGGTGACAGCAGGTCTCAACACGGATTTGTTTTGTCGACTAATACAAGGGCAGTTGGCTTTAATTCCCCACTTGCCCCGGGCAGCATGTACCATGTCTCCAATATTGTAAAGAGCTGGGGGAAAAAAAACAGTAATAAGAGTTGACATCAGAACACTCATATATGCCAAAAACTGTGCTAAGTTAACATAACTTCTTTTATATTTTTCCCACAATCCTTACCACATTTCAGTGAGGTACCTGCTTTTATCCTCAAATTTTGATGATCAAATTGAGACTCAGAAGTTAGGTCACTTGTTCAAATACAAAGTTGGTAAATAGATGTACCAAGACTTTAACCCAGATATATCTGGCCCTAAAGTTCTGTGCACTCAACTACACTCCTGTCCTTCCTCTAGTAAACATTAACAATGGGAGAACATTAACATGGGAGAAACTCAGGAGTAGATTCTCTAGTGTTTTACCTAAAAAAAAAAAAAAAAAAAAAGGTAAAAGAATAGATCGTTGGGCTTGGTGGCTCAGCCTGCCATCCCAGCACTTTGGGAGGTCGAGGTGAGTGGATTGCCTGAGCCTGTAGGTTCAAGACCCGCCTGGGCAACTTGGCGAGAACTCATCTCTACAATAAATAAAAAATTAGCTGGGTGTGGTAGTGCGTGCCTGTAGTTCCAGCTACTTGGAAGGCTGAGATGGAAGGATCGCCAGAGCCCGGCAGGTCGAGGCTGCGGAGTCCGGGAGCGGCCACTGCACTCCAGTCTGGGTGACAGTGAGACTCTAACTCAAAAAAAAAAAGAAAAAAAAAATAGATCAATGTAAACTTTATGTGGGTCAACATATAACTATACTTAGACCTGTAGGGAGTAGGTATTGTACCACTGCACTCAGGAAGATCTGTGGCTTGGAAGCAATGGGGTATGAAGGATCCAAAGGATGTCCTCCACAGTTTTTTTTTTTTTTTTTTGAGTTGTAGTCTCACTCTGTCGCCCAGACTGGAGGGCAGTGGCGTGCTCCCAGCCACCGCAGCCTCGACCTGCTGGGCTCCAGTGATCCTTCCGCCTCAGCCTTCCGAGTAGCTGGAATTACAGGCACGCACTACACGCCCAGCTGATTTTTTTATTTATTGTAGAGATGAGGTCTCGCCAAGTTGCCCAGGTGGGTCTCGAACCCGCGGGCTCAGGCAATCACTCACCTCAACCTCCCAAAGCGCGGGATTATAGGCTGAGCCACTGAGCCCAGCTCAAAGCTTTCTTAAGTAGAGGAAGAGCATCAGCAGTTGTTCTGCAAATTTGTCATCTTCAATGCATCTATGTTAATCGGGCATAGAGAACTTCTGGAGAAATCACTTAAGTAAGCTATGATTGTGACATAAATGACCTACTGCTACTAGCTGCCTTCCCCATAGAATCTAGAGGTTTGATAACTTTCAGCTGGATTTTTACAAGCCTAGAACCAGAGGTCTTTCTGAAAGTCAAGGGGATGGCTTTTTCATTTTGATTCAGCCAATCGTAGGAATCTTAAATGGTATCTGGAAACATGACCAGCTCCTCTGATCAGAAAGGGAGAGTAGAGTGTGCAGTGGTTGCATGCACCATAGCACAAACCTAAAGATCTAAATTTTCAGAGAAATCTGATGAGGCTTAAAAGAAAAAGAATCAGGCCGGGCTCAGTGGCTCAGCCTGTAATCCCGTGCTTTGGGAGGCCGAGGCGAGTGGATTGCCTGAGCCCGCGGATTCGAGACCCATCTGGGCAACTTGGTGAGACCTCGTCTCTACAATAAATCAAAAGTTAACCGGACGTGGTAGTGCACGCGTGTAGTTCCGGCTACTTGGAAGGCTGAGGCGGAAGGATCGCTGGAGCCCAGCAGGTCGAGGCTGCAGTGGCTGGAAGCGTGCCACTATACTCCAGACTGGGCAATAGAGAGAGACTCCAACTCAAAAAAAAAAAAAAGAAAAAGAAAAAGAAAAAAATCAGGTGAAGATAATCCATTTCAAAAAATTGTTATGGACCAGGTATGGTGGCTCATGCCTGTAATCCCAGAACTTTGGGAGGTTGAGATGGGCAGATTAGCCTAGGTAACATAGCAAATCTCGTCTCTACCCTAAAATAAATAAATAAAATTTAGTTGGGCATGGTGATACATGCCTTCAGTCCCAGTGACTCAAGATGCTGAGATGGAAGTATCGTCTGAGCCCATGAGGTTGACACTACTTGTGAAGCATGACTATTGTGATCATGCCACTGTACTCCAGCCTGGGTGACAGATTGAGATCCCAACTCAAAAAAAAAAAATTGTTTTTTATTGTATGCGACTATCTTAATTAAAAGCAATTTTTTCACCAAATCTAAAAAATGCATTTCCTTACCTGTGCCAGGGATGATCTGTGTGGGCATGAGATTCTCTGGTTCATGGGACTGTCCTTTTGCACACTTCAACCAGGAGAAAACCTCTTCATCACCCATCTCCTCTGTCTCTGAAACAGAAATAAATTTCACTTATACTATGAGGGTCGCAAGATAGATCCCTCTCAGTGAGAGTGAAGGCCAATTTTCTCATTGCCAAAGGATACAACAGGTAACTTTTTTAAAAACTGCTTTATTGAGGTATAATTTACATACAAGTCCAACAATTTAAAATAGCCAAAACAGTATGATACTAGTATAAAAATAGAGACACAGGCAGGTGTGGAGGCTCATGCCTGTAATCCTACCACTTTGGGAGGTAGAGGCAAGAGAACTGCCTGAGCCCAGGGGTTTGAGATCAGCCTGGACAACTTGGTGAGACCTCATCTCTACAATAAATCAAAAAATTAGCCAGGGATGGTGGCATGTACCTGTAGTTCCAGCTACTTGGAAGGCTGAGGTGGAAGGATCACCTGAGCCTAGCAGGTCAAGGCTGCGGTGGCTGTGACTATGCCACTGCAATCTAGCCTGGTGACAGAGTGGAATTTCGACTCAAAAAAAAAAAAAAAAGACATATAGATCAATGAAACAGAATAGGGACCCAGAAACACAGCTATACACCAACAACTAACTGATCTTTGACAAAGCAGACAAAAACATACAATGGGGTAAGGACACCTTATTCAATAAATGGTCTGATAAAATTGGATTTCATATGCAGAAAAATGAATAGGACCCATATCTCTCACTATATATAAAAATTAACTCAGGATACTACAAAGACTTAAATGTAAGATCTAAAACTAAAAACATTCTATAAGAAAACCTAGGAAAAACTCTTCTGGACATTGATTTATGAGTAAGACCTAAAAAGAAAAGGCAAAAAAACAAAAATAGACATATGGGACTTAATTAAGCTAAAATGTTTCTGCACAGCAAAAGAAATAATCAACAAAATAAACACACAATCTGCAGAATGGAAAAAAATATTTGCAAACTTTGCATCTGATAAATAATATCCAGAATTTATAAGGAACTCAAATAATTCAACAAGAAAACAACTAATAACCCCATTAAAAAATGAACAGGCTTGGCACAGTGGCTCACATCTATAATCCCAGCACTCTGGGAGAACGAGGTGAGAGGACTGTCTAAGCAATAAATATCGACACCAGTAAACTTCCCCCAAATCCACAAAGACATGGATACTAAACAGCATGATGTTAAACAACTCCTGGGTCAACACGGAAATCAAAACAGAGGTTAAAAGTTACCTGGAAACAAATGAAAATGAAGAAACATCTTACCAAATCCTCTGGGATGCCATGAAAGCAGTAATAAGAGGGGAATTCATATCTCTAAGAATACACATGAAAAAATAGAAAGATCACAAGTTAATAGTCTAACAAATCACTTAAGGAAGCTGGAAAAACAAGACCACCAAAACTCTGACTTCAGCAGAAGAATCCAGGTCACCAAAATAAAAGTCCAAATTCGAGACATAGAAGATAAAAATATAATACAAAAAAAATCAATGAATCCAAAAGCTGGTGTTTGAAAGGATAAACAAGATTGATGAACCATTAGCTAGACTGACCAAGAAACAGAGAGAAAAAGCCCAAATAAACACAATCAGAAATGCAAAAGATGAAGTCACAACTGACCCTGAAGAAATACAAAAGATTATCAGAGATTACCATGTACACCTGTATAGAAACTGGAGAATCTAAATAAAATGGAGAACTTTCTTATATTATACAACCTCCCCAGGTTGAAACAAGAAGAAATCGAGACCCTACACAGACCAATAACAACCCAGGAGATCGACTATGTCATAAGAAAACTACCTATAAGGCCGGGTGCAGTGGCTCAAACCCATAATTCCAGCACTTTGGGACGCCAAGGTGAGGGGATTGACTGAGCCCACGGGTTCAGCCTTGGCCACTTAGTGAGACGTCATCTCTACAAAAAAATAAAAAAATTAGCTGGGCATGGTAGTACGCACCTGCAGTTCCAGCCACTTGGAAGGCTGAGGCAGAAGGATTGCCTGAGCCCAGTGGATCAACACTGGGGTGGCCATGAGCATGTCAATGCACTCCAGCCTGGGCGAGGGAGTGAGACTCCAACAACAACAAAAAAGAAAACCACCTACCAAAAAAAGCCCTGAACCACATGGCTTTCCAGCAGAATCCTACAAAACACACAAGGAAGAGTTGATACCAATCCTATTGAAAGTATTCCAGGCAATCGAGAAAGATGGAACTCTCCCCAAATCATTTTATGAAGCTAACATCACATTGATATCCAAACTGGATAAAGATCCAGCAAAGAAAAAGAACTACAGGCCAATATCCTTAATTAACATAGATGCTAAAATTCTCAACAAGATTCTAGCAAACCAGATCCAGCAACACATCTCAAAAATCATTCACCATGACTAAGTAGCTTCATTCCCGGAATGCAGGGCTGGTTCAACATCCGCAAGACATAAATGTAATTAAATACATCAACAGATATAAAGACAAAAAACCCCACATGACTATATCATTAGACATGGAAAAAACTTTTGATAAAATCCAGAACCCTGTCTTGATAAAAACCCTTGAACTTCTAGGTATAGACGGAACATACCTCAAAATAGTCAGAGACATCTATGAGAAACCCACAGTCAACAGACAGAAATTGGAATCATTTCCCCTGAAAACTGGAACAAGACAAGGCTGCCCACCTCACCCCTCCTGTTCAGCATAGTATTGGAAGTCCTAGCTAGAACAATCAGACAAGAGAAGGAAATCAGGGGTATCCAAATAGGAAAAGAGGAGGTCAAGTTATCCCTCTTTGCAGAGGATATGATTCTATACCTTGAAAACCCAAGAGATCTGTCAAAAACCTACTTGCACTGATAAAGGACTTTGGCAAAGTCTCAGAGTATAAAACAAATGTGCAAACGACAGTTGCATTTCTATATACCAACAATAAACAGAAACCCAAATAAAAAGCACAATCCAAGGCCAGGCATGGTGACTCACACCTATAATCCCAGCACATTGGGAGGCCGAGGTGAGAGGATTGCCCAAGCCCACGGGTTCTAGACCAGCCTGGGCAACTTGGTAAGACCTCATTTCTACAATAAATCAAAAAATTAGCCAGGCGTGGTAGCATGTGCCTGTGGTTCCAGCTACTTGGAAGGCTGAAGCAGAAGGATCGCCTGAACCCAGCAGGTTGAGGCTGCAGTGGCCGTGAGCATGCCACTGCACTCTATCTAGTCTGGGTGACGGAGTGAGACTCCAACTCCAAAAAACAAACAAACAAAACACAATCCTATTCACAATAGCCAAAAAAAAAGAAATACCGTGGCGTCTTCCTAACCAGAAATGTGAAAGACCTTTACAACGAAAACTACAAAAACACAGTTCAAGGAAATCAAAGATGACACAAATAAATGGAAAAATATTCCATGCTCATGGATTGGAAGAATCAACATTGTTAAGATGCTTTATTATAAAGCTACAATAATCAAAACAGCTTGGTATTGGTACAAGAACAGGCATACACAGACCATGGAACAGGACAGAGATTCCAGAAGCAAAACCAATTTTTTTCTCAACTCATCTTCGAAAAAGCATCTATCACCAACCACTGGGAAGAGGAGAACCTATTCAGTAAATGGTGCTGGGAAAACTGGCTGACCACATGCAGAAGATTAAAACAAGACCCCTACCTATATCATCATACACAAAAGTCAACTCTAAATGGATCAAAAACCTAAATATAAAATTTCAAACTATAAGAACCTTAGAAAATGCAGGAGACACCCTTATGGAAATTGGAACTGGCAACCAAGTCCTAATTAAAACCCCAAGTGCCCATGCCATAAGAGATAAGATAGACAAGTGGGACCTCATCAAACTGACAAGCTTCTGCAAAGCCAAAGAAACCATCAAGAGCGCAGGGAGACAGCCCACAGACTGGGAAAAAATATCTGCCAACTGTATATCTAACAAAGGTCTAACATCTAGGATCTATAAGGAACTCAAAGGTGTCGGGGGGGAAAAACAGCCTGCTGGGCATGGTGGCTCACACCTATAATTCCAGCACTTTGGGAGGCCAAGGTGAGAGGATTGCCTAAGCCCATGGGTTCGAGACCAGCCTGGGCAACTTGGGGAGACCTCATCTCTACAATAAATCAAAATATTAGCCGGGCATGGTAGTGTACGCCTGTATTTCCAGCTACTTGGAAGGCCGAGGTGGAAGGGTCGCCTGAGCCCAGTAGGTCGAGGTTGCGGTGGCTGTGAACATGCCACTGCACTCCAGCCTAGGCGACAGAGTGAGACTCTGAGTCAAAAATAAACAGGCAAACAAAAAACTCAAAGAGTTTTTTTACACATTTTTTTTTTTGGTGGTAATTGTGTTCCCCCCTCAAAACTTTAATACTAGTTATGTTGTATATCTGTTATGTACTGTGGCCCTCCGAAAGGGCAAAATGACGGTAACATCTTAGATTCTCCCTTCCCAGCAAGAGTCAATTTTGCCACTGTTGAGAATGTATGACCTAGTTTGTTGAGAATGTAGACAAATGATTTTTCTGCCATTTCTTGAGATAATCACGTGGTTACTTTTTAGTCTATTAATATAGTGAACTACAAGCTGGGCGCAGTGGCTCACGTCCCTAATTCCAGCACTCTGGGAGTACAAGGTGGGAGGACTGCTTGAGCCCAGAAATTTGAGATCAGCCTAGGTAACAGAGTAAGATCTCATCTCTACAAAATGTCAAAAAATAAGCCAAGTGTGGTGACGCGTGCCTGTAGTCCCAGCTATGCGAGAGGCTGAGACAGAAGGATCACCTGATCCCAGGAGGTCAAGGCCACAGTCAGCTGTGACTGTGCCACTGCACTCTAGCTTGGGTGACACAGTGAAACCACAACTTAAAGAAAAAAAATCTATCCATCTATATCTATAGATAGATAGATAATATACACACAGTGGACTGCACTGATTTTCAAGTGTCAAAACCAATCTTTCATTAATAGGATAAATCCCATTTGATCATGATGCATTATTCTTTTTATGTATCTCTTGACTTAAATTTGTATTGGGGTTATAATTTTCTTTGCTTGTCACGATTTCATTTGGTTTTGATATTAGTGTAATGCTGTTTTCACAAAATGAGTGTGTCCTTCTGTTTTCTGAAACTGTGTATGTATAACTGGTATTATTTCCTCTTGTTTGCTATAACTACCAGTAACACCATCTGGGCCTTAAACTTTCTTTGTTGGAAGGTTTTTTAAACTACAAATTTGATTTCTTAACATAAAGTTATTCAGATTATCTACTTATTTTATTTTTATTTATTATTGTTTTGAGTTGGAGTCTCACTCTGTCACCCAGGCTGAAGGGCAGTGGCACGCTCCTGGTCACCACAGCCTCCACCCACTGGGCTCAGGTGATCCTTCTGCCTTAGCCTTCCAAGTAGCTGGAACTATAGGTATGAACCACCATGCCTGGCTAATTTTTTGACTTATTGTAGAGATGAGGTCTTGCCAAGTTGCCCAGGCTGGTCTCGAATCCGCGGGCTCAGGCAATCCTCTCATCTTGTCCTCCCAAAGTGCTGGGATTACAGGCATGAGCCACCGTGCTCGGTGGCTATCTACTTATTCTTTTTTTTTTTTTTAAGAGTTGGAGTCTCACTCCTTTGCCCAGGCTGGAGTGCAGTGGCACGCATGCTCACGGCCATCTCAGTGTCAACCTGCTGGACTCCTGCGATCCTTCCACCTCAGCCTTCCAAGTAGCTGGAACTGCGGTACCACGCCCAGCTATTTTTTATTTTATTGTAGAGACTAGTTCTGGCCAAATTGCCCAGGCTGGTCTTGAACCCCTGCTCAGGTAATCCACTCACCTCAGCCTCCCAAAGTGCTGGGATTATAGGGATTACCGAGGGATTATTGAACCTGGCCTATCAACTTATTCTTTTTTTTTTTTTTT
>NW_007248082.1:507615-518331 GCF_000164805.1 Carlito syrichta | reverse complement strand
AGTAGCCGGAATTACAGGCATGTGCTACCACACCCGGCTGATTTTTTGATTTATTGTAGAGATGAGGTCTTGCTGCCCAGGTGGGTCTCGAACAATCCACTCACCTCAGCCTCCCAAAGGCGCTGGATTACAGGCTGAGCCACCGAGCCCGGCCTATCTACTTATTCTTAAGGGAATGTTGATGATTTGTGACTTTCATGGAATTTGGCCATTATATCTAAGCTGTCAAATGTATTGGTATAATATTCACAATATTATTTATCCTTTTAATGTCTGAATGATCCATATTGAGGTCTTCTCTTTTTTTTTTTTTTTTTTGAGTTGGGAGTTTCACTCCGTTGCACAGGCTGGAATGCTATGGCACACTCATGGCCACCCCAGTGTTGACCTGCTGGGTTCAGACAATACTTCTGCCTCAGCCTTCCAAGTAGCTGGAATTAGAGGGGTGCAACACCACGCCCAACTAATTATTTGTTTATTTATTGTACAGACAAGATCTCATCATGTTGCCCAGTCTGGTCTCAAACCCGTAGGATGAGGCAATCCTCTTGCCTCAGCCTCTCAAAGTGCTGGGATTACAGGCATGAGCAACAGTGCCTGGCTCTCTCTTTTTTTTTTTTCTTAAAGAGACAAGGTCTTACTATGTTGTCTATGCTGGTCTCAAATTCTTGTGCTCAAGTGATCTTTCCACCTCAGCCTCCTAAGTAGCTGGGATGATAGGTATGTATCACTATACTTGGCTCTCTTATTCTTAATGTTAAAAAAGTATACATTCTCATTTTTTTCTGGTAGGCAGTAGCTTAGCTGTTTAAGACATTTCTTCTTTACTAATGTAGGTGTTCACTGCTATAAAATCCCCTATGTACTGCTTTAGCTACATACTTCAAATGTTGACATGTTGTGCTTTTATTTTCATTTATTTCAAAACATTTTCTAATTTCTCTTGTGACTTCTTCTTTGATCCACGGAATACTTAGAAGTGTGTTGTTTAATTTCCAAGTATTTGGAATTTTCCAGACACCTTTCTGTTACTGATTTCTCATTTAATCCTCTTGTGGTTAGAGAATATATTCCATATGATTTTAATCACCTTAAATTTGTTGAGATTTACCTTATGACCCAGAGCATAGCCTATTTTGATAAACATTCCATATGCATTCAAAAGAAATATGCATTCTGCTGTTGTTGGATGGAGTATTCTATAAAAGTCAAGTTGATTGATGGTGTTAAATCTTCTCTACTGTTTTTCTGTATACTTGCTCTATCACTTATTGAGAGAAGCTTTTGAAACCGCCAATTATGGTCATGAATGTCTCTATTTGTCCTTTCAGTCTTATCAGTTTTCCTTGTATGATTTAAAACTCTGTTACTAGGTGTACGAATATTTAGGGTTATGTTCTGTTGATGAACTGATCTCTTAATTATTATGAAATGACCCACCTTACACCTACTAATATCCTTTGCTCTAAAATCTACCTTATCTAATAGTAATATAATTATTCCAGGTTTCTGTTGAATATAGTTTTAGCCATTGTATATAATCTTCCATGTTTTTGTTTTTTTTTTTTTTGAGTTGGAGGCTCACTCTGTGACCCCGTGGCATGCTCATGGCCACTGCAGCCTCAACCTGCTGGGCTCAGGCAATCCTTCCACCTCAGCCTTCCAAGTAGCCAGATTTACAGGTACATGCTACCATGCCCAGCTTTATTTGATTTGTTGTAGAGACGAGGTCTCACCAAGTTGCCCAGGCTGGTCTTGAACCCCTGAGCTCAGGCAATCCTCTCTCCTCAGCCTCCCAAAGTGCTGGGATTACAGGCTTGAGCCACCGTGCCTGGCCCATTGTTCTATTTTTAACCCATCTGTGTTTTCATATTCAAAGTAGATTTCTTACAGACAACATTAGATTTATTTTCTATTTGTTCCATTTCTTTTTGTTTCATTTTTCCTGTCTTCTTTTCAATTACTTCTCCTCAGCCTCCCAAAGGCACAGGATTACAGGCTGAGCCACCGAGCATGGCTTGAATTTTTTAATGATTTGATTTTGTTTCTACTTTTTTTACTTATTAGCTATACCTGTTAGTGGCTGCTCTAGGGTTTGCAGTATTAATCTTTTTTTTTTTGAGTTGGAGTCTCACTCTGTTGCCCAGACTGGAGTGCAATGGCACACTCCCGGCTACCGCAGCCTCGACCTGCTGGGCTCCAGCGATCCTTCCGCCTCAGCCTTCCAAGTAACCAGAACTACAGGCATGCGCTACCACATCCGGATAATTTTTGATTTATTGTAGAGACAAGGTCTCACCAAGTTGCCCGGGCGGGTCTCGAATCCGTGGGCTCAGGCAATCAATCCACTCATCTCGGCCTCCAAAAGTGCTGGGATTACAGGCCGAGTCACTGAGCCTGGCCCAGTATTAATCTTTAACTTACCACAGTTTATCTTCAAATATTGTACTACTTTACATATAGTATAAGACTCTTACAAAACTATACTTCAATTTCTCCCTCCTTTCCTCTGTACTGTTATTATACACTTTAATTTTACATGTATCATAAACCTCACAATACATTGTTGATATTTTTGCTTTAAGTAATTACTTTTTTCTCTCGGCCTTCCAAATAGTTGGAACCACAGGCGTGTACCACCGTGCCCAACTAATTTTTTTAATTTATTGTAGAGACAAGGTCTTGCCATGTTGCCCAGGCTGGTCTCAAACCCCTGAGCTCAGGCAATCCTCTGGCCTCGGCCTCCCAAAGTGCTGGGATTACAGACTTGAACCACAGTGCCTGGCCAATAATTACATTTCTAAAAGATTAAAAATGAGAAAAAATATCTTTTATATTTACTCATATATTTACCATGTAGGATGGTCTTCATTCTTTTGTATAAATTCCAGTTTCCATACCATATTATTTTCTTCTGCCTGAAAAACTACCTTTATTGTATAGTGTGGATATCCTTGTGATGACTCTATCAGCTTTCCTTGGTATGAAATTTTATTTCACTCTTACATTTGAAAAATATTTTCAATGGATATGAATTCTAGGCTTATAGGTTTGCTTTTAGCACTTAAAGAAGATATTACATAGTCTTCTGGCCTACAGGGTTTCTTAAAATTTGGTTGTCATTCTTATCTGTCACTCTTCAATTAATAAATTTAGACCTTTTTTTCTCCCCTTTGTGCTTTGTTTTAGATAGTTTTTGTTTGTTATTTTTTTTGCCATGTCTTCAAGTTCAATGATTTTTTTCCTTTGGCAGTATCTATTCTGCTGTTAATTCCATCCAGTGTAAATATTTGATATTTTTTTTATCTCTACAAGTTTCATTTTGACCTTTTATATATCTCCTATTTCTTTCTTTATCACATTCATGTTCTTTGCCCTTAAGAATATTTATAAGATTTCTAACAGGTACTTTAAGGTTCTTTTCTACTAATTCCATCATCACTGTTATTTTGGGGTATTTCTATTGATTTTTCTCCCCAGTTTATTGGTCATATTATTCTGTGTTTTTTGCATAACTGCTAATTACTGACTAAATGCAGAGTTTTGTGACTTTTATGTTTTCTGGGTATTGGATTTTGTAATACTTTAAAGAGTGTTTGGTTTTAGTCTGATGCATAGTTGTATAACTTACAGATCAGTTTGATTCTTCTGAGGCTTGCTTTACATTTTGTTATGGTAATCTCAGAGCAGTTTTTAATTCTGGGATTAAATTTAGTCCCACTACTAAGATGTGACCTTTCTGGACTCTATTGTCTTTTCATGTGGGCTTGTGGGAATACAAATTGTGAATTCCTCAAATTATCCAGTCAATTGCTTTCTGAAGGTTCATTCTTGGGTCTTGAAGAGTTTCATCTCATGCATGTGTAGATCACTACATAGGCAAAAAATTAAGGGGAGCTCTCTTGTAGATCTTTTTTTTTTTGAGTTGGAGTCTCACTCTGTCACCCAGACTGGAGTGCAGTGGCTGCTCCCGGCCACCACAGCCTCGACCTGTTGGGCTCCGGTGATCCTTCTGCCTCAGCCTTCCAAGGAGCTGGAACTACAGGTGCGCGCTACAACGCCCGGCTACAATAAATTTTTGATTTATTGTAGAGATGAGGTCTCGCCAAGTTGCCCAGGCGGGTCTCGAATCCGTGTGCTCAGGCAATCCACTCACCTCAGCTCTTGTAGATCTTTGATGTTCTTCTTCTGTGTAGTTGCTACTCCTTCAGCACTTTGCTTCACTCTTCTCAGACTCTGACCTCTGTCTCTATTCAATGAGGTTGCCAATTTCTGTTTTAGTTCCCTTACCTTTGCTACAGCCTAGAACCTGCCCCTAGATAGCAATTCAGGGCAACTACAGGGATCACCTTGTCTGTTCCCTTTTCTCAGGGATCACAGTCCCATGTTGCCTGTTGTCCAACAGGTTAAAACTGATTTCATTTATCACAACACAATTCATAATCACAAAGATGTGGAGTCAACATAAATGACCATCAACTTATCAGTGGAAAATGAAAATATGGTGTGTAAATATATATCATAGAATACTATTCGGCCATAAAAAAAAAAATAAGGTCTTCTGCAGCAATTTGGATGGAATTGGAGACCATCATCCTAAGTGAAGTTACACAGGAACAGAAAACCAAATACTGCATGTTCTCACTTATAAGTGGGAACTAAACTAAGGAAATACAAAGGAATATAGAATGGTATAATGGATATTGGAGACTCATAAGAGTAAGAATGGGAAGAAGGGAGGGATGAAAAATCACCTGTTGGATATAAGGTGCACAGATTGGAGGGGGGTGGGTACACTCTAAGCCCAGACTTCTTTGCCACTGTACAATATATCCATGCAACCAAAAAACCATTTGTTTTTGTTTCTAAAGTTACTGAAATTAAACAAAACAAAACAAAACAGTAGCTCATATATTTTACCCAGTTTTCTCATTGTTTATGGTAGGAGGGCAATTCCTGCAACAATTCATCTATCATGGACAGGAGTAATTTATGTTGTATGTCAAGTGGCTGTCAGGTCCTATGCTAACCACTTGACATACAACATCTCATTTAATACTTAATGATAATGCTGTGAAGTACCGATATCTTTGTTTTATAAACAAGAACACTGAAACTCTGAAGGATTAAGTAACTAGCCCAAGATAACATAGTTGGTAGAAAATGTAGAAGTAGGTTTCAAATTTCAATAGCCTAAGTTTGAAACCACTGTTATAATGATTATACTGTATCCCTGAAGAGGGAAAAATGAGGTCAAGGGGCAAGGAGGATTCTTGGCATATAACAAGATAAAGCAAAAATCAAGGACAGCAAAGAATTTGAATGGACATTTCTCCTAAACAAACAAACAAACAAAAAACCCCAAATAACTTACAAGCACATGAAAAGATACTCAACATCATTAATCACCAGAGAAATGCAAACCAAACCACACTATGAGATAATACTTCAGTCATTATGATGTATACAATAAAAAAGACAAGGCATAACAAGTGTTGGCAAGTACATGGAAACTTCCCTCATGCATTGCTGGTGGGATTGCAAAATAGTATGGCTACTTTGGAATACAGTTTGGCAGTTCTTCAAAAGCTTAAATGCAGAACTGTCATATGACCCAGAAATTCCACTCCTAGGTATATATCCAAGAGAACTGCAAACAAGTCCACACAAATGTTCACAGTGGCACCATTCCTATTAGCTCAAAGTGGAAACAACCCAAAATGTTCATCAGGTGGTGAACAGATACACAAATATAGTACATCCAATCAATGGAATATTATTTGGCAATACAAATGAATGAATTACTGATATGTGACATGGAGGAAACTTTAAAACACTATGCTAAGTGACAAAGGCCAGTCACAGAAGGTCAAATAATGTATGATTTCATTTAAATGACATATCCAGAACAGGCAAATCTACAGAGACAAAAAAATAGACTAGTGGTTGCCAAGAGCTATGAGGAGGAATGGGGAGTGACTGCTAATGGGGGTATTAGTTTGTTGTGGCGGAGGAGTGGGGGGGAGTTGATAAAAATGGAATTAGATAGTGGTGATGGTTGTACAATCTTGTATACTAAACCACTGAATTGTGTATGTCTATTTATTTTTGAGTTGGAGTCTCCCTCTGGTGCCCAGGCTGGAGTGCAGTGGCACACTCACGGCCACTGCAGTCTTGACCTGCTGGGCTTAGGCAATCCCTCCGCCTCCAAGACTTCCAAGTGGCTGGAACTACAGACGCACGCCACAATGCCCAGCTAATTTTTGTGATTTATTGTAGAGACGCGGTCTCACCAAGTTGCCCGGGCTGGTCTTGAACTCTGGGCTCAGACAATTCTCTCGCCTCGGCCTCCCAAAGTGTTGGAATTACTGGCTGAGGCACCATGCCCAGCCTTGTAATAATTTTTTGTGTGTAAATGCTAGGTCAAAGGTTATGCACAGCAAATTTGACACTTTCATCAAATTGCTCTCCCTGCAATTTTTATACTTTACTAGGAGAGTGATTTTTTTTTTTTAAGTTCGACTCTAACTTTGACCCTCAGGCTGGAATGCAGCGGCATGCTCACGGCCACCGCAGCCTCGACCTGCTGGGCTCAGGCAATCCTTCCACCTCAGTCTTTCAGGTAGCTGGAACTACAGGCATGCACCACCATGCCCAGTTAATTTTTTAATTTATTGTAGAGAAGGGGTCTATATTTTCCAGGCTGTTCTTGAACCTGCTGGCTCAGGCAATCCTCTTGTCTCCGCCTTCCAATGTGCTGGGATTACCACCAGCGCCACTGTGCCTGGCCAAGACCGATTCTTTTAATGATTGTTCTGAAACTTTTTTTTCCATAATATACATATATTATGTCGGAGGAGTGGGGGGGGGGGTTAATAAAAATGGAATTAGATAGTGGTAATGGTTGTACAATCTTTAAACTAAACCACTGAATTGTGTTTGTTTGTTTGTTTGTTTATTTATTTTTGAGTTGGAGTCTCACTCTGTTGCCCAGGCTGGAATGCAGTGGCACACTCATGGCCACTCCAGCACTGACCTGCTGGGCTCCAGCGATCCTTCCGCCTCAGCCTTCCAAGTAGCTGGAACTACAGGCGAGTGCTACCAGGCCTGGTTAATTTTTGATTTATTGTAGAGACGAGGTTTCGCCAAGTTGCCCGGGCTGGTCTTGAACCCGTGGGCTCAGGCAATCCACTTGTCTTGGCCTCCCAAAATGCTGGGATTACAGACTAAGCCACCGAGCCCAGTCTGTGTATATTTATTTTTTAAAATTAAAAAAAGTTTTTTGCCATTTCCTTTAAATAAAGCCAGGGTATACTTTAAAAGGGTGACTTTTATGAAATGTGAATTTTATCTGAATTTAAACAAAAAAACAAGGTCTTTGTTATACCTAACTTTATAGAAGAACAAAATAAACAAGGGAAAATTAAGAATAATCCTTCTTGGCTTATTTTAGTCTTCCCAGTTAGGCTGAGTATTGGCAGTTTTAAGGTCTTACAATAAAGATGAACGAAGCTATGTAGCTGAAGCAGAGCACAAACCCATTCCTGCCTCAATTTTCAAATCCTACAACTCTATTGACACATACCTACAGGTTACCTTTAGAGCACAGGACACTATTTGCTTACCACTGCGTGGCCGGCTTTTTCTTAGCCGGTAACAGTCAAGGCAGACTCCAAATCCACATTTGCGACAAACCCAGTGGATGTTGAAGAGAGTTGTTTCACATACATCACACATCTCCCGTACACCACGCACAGCACGCTTCCATGCCACTTTCTCTGGTGGAAAGAAGAGGAATACTGTTGGCACTGACCATCCTGACCAATAGCAAAAGACCTCAGACCCACTGATCCCATCTCAAGCTATCTGTCTAGCAGTAATACTCCAAGATTTATGAAGTTTGTGCTTCTATAACTGAAAGAATAACAAAAAAATAAAAGGAATTTCCAATATTTCTGAACAAACCATATAACTTATTATTACTTTTTTTAGAAAGCAGGATTTATTGAGAGGACAGGAAAGCTCCCACAGTGGGAGGGGAACCCCAAGGGGTTGCCCCATGCAACTTATTTATAATATATTTTATGGGCTTGAGGTAACAAACAACACCAGGATATAACCCAGTGTCAACAAGGAACTAATGGCATATGTCACTTGAAATACTATAACATTTTCAATGGGGGGAGTTTAAAATGAAAGGATCTTTCTCTTGAAATTTAGGGCATAATTTCACAGCACAATTTTCATTTGTATGGAATGAGGACACAGTATATTGTAGACATGGAAATATTAAAAATGTCTGAATAATGTGGGTTCTAGGTGTGAACCATGGAACCTAACAGCACTTCATCTATTCACAAATCACAGACTATTGCTTACTAGTACGAACTGTTTCGAAGCAAACTGAAAATATTCAGGGTGAATCAAACTCAAATATGGATTCAAGTGCATATTATGGTAGCTGCACTACAAAATTGAAAAGTAAGCAGGGAAGGAAGTTTTTGGCTTGTTAATTGTCAAAGACTAAAAGAATGGGGTCTGCTGAATATAGTTAAGGCCTCAACTACAGGTTGCTACAAAGAGAAGTTTTATTAGTCTTAATTCATTCACAGAAAATGCTCCCCCCAATCCTCCCTTTAAGTGAAAGAAAATTAAAGTTTCCAGAAAGGAGTGCCTGGAAGACAAGCAAGAGGGTGCCTTACGGTGTGGCTCCACCATCATCATGGCCTCCTTTTCAGACATTACAAGCTGGCAGAACTGGTCCCCAACATTGGCCAGGATGTATTTTGAGGTCTCTAGGTCTATCCCTTCTGCTAGGGAGGAAGAGGGAATCCACAGGTTCATGGCATCAGGGTCACTTTGCTGGGGGCTTAGAAACCCCTCTACACGGAGTACCCCTTTTCGAGTGAAGATCAACCTGAGACAGAATCAAATACATGGTAAACAGAAGTAGCAATGTAAACTAACACAAGCCTAAAATCCTAGGACCTGAAAAGAAATAAAATGAGACAACAGGAATCAGGCTAAGAAGGTTCACTATTTTTGACCAACATGGTTTCCACTCTTTGCTAACAGGAAGGCTTGTAACTAACACTTAATGGGTCTAGATTCTTTAAAAAGTTGTCCCTAAGGCCGAGGTGGGAAGACTGTTTAAGCCCAGGAGTTTGAGACCAGCCTGGGCAACATAGCAAGTCTCTATAAAAAGTAAAATTAAAAAACTAGCTGAATGTAGTGGTATGCGCCTATAGTCCCAGTTACTTGGAAGGCTGAAGGATTGCCTGAGCCCAAGAGGTCAAGGCTGCAGTGAATCATGATCATGCCACCATACTCCAGTCTGGGCGACAAAGTGAGACTTCGACTCAAAAAAAAAACAAAAATCCACCAGAGTTGCTATCAGTTTTTCTATCCACCTATTCTACACCAGCACGCGTGTTGCTGAATGTGACCAGAGAAAAACACAGAGCCATTCTCATTGTAACACTTTAAATTCATGTCTACCTACTTCAGGTCAGTCTTTAATACTGCCTGACAGTCACAATAGTTTTCCTGGTGCACTCTCTCTCCTAGATACCTGTTTTATACCTTCTTTCTTTTCATTCTTCCAATACTACTTCCCCCATGAGGACCTTGTTTTCTATTCCAGTGAGAAAACACAAGCCAGAAGAAAATTTCCACAAGCTCCTACCACACTACCACACTTTCCTAAAACTGGGCCCAAGTACTCTGTTACTCTGAACTACAAGAGAACAAAGTCACTATCTCCAGTTACATCCTAACCCTTTTCCTCAACCCAAAGACATTCCTCCATGAATTCTATCCTTTCTTTTCTACATCATCTATTTTCTTCTCTACTGAATCAAAACTTGCTCTGATTTCCATCACAAAAATCCTCTCAACCCCACACTCTCCTCCATTGATCTGCTGATGAGAGCAAAGTTCCTTGAAAGATATTCCCCCTACCAATCTACGAAAACTATTCTGATGAGGTCATTCCACCTTGCTAAATCAAACGGTCAGTTCCAGTTCTTATCTCACAATACTTGTCAGCAAAATTTGACACAGCTCATTAATCCTTTCTGGAAACATTTTCTATAATTGTCTTTTAGGGTACCTCATGGCCTGGTTTTCCCACTACCATCTCACTGGCAGTTCTTTCTCAGTCTCGTTTACTCATTCCTTCTCATCTCTCCCATCTCTAAACAATGAAGAGTGCCAGAACTCAGCCCTTGGACTGCCTTTCTTCTTTATCTACACTCTGACTCCCGAGGTGATCTCAATTAGACTCACAGCTTTAAATATCTGGTGATATCCAAATTTCTATCTCTAGGTTGGAATTCTTCCCTTAACTCTGGAATTAGGAGTTCCAGCTGCCCTCTCAACATCTCCACTTGGAAATCTAACAAGCATCTCAAATTTAACACACCCAGGTTAAAACTCCTCAAACCTGCTTTTCCCTGAAAAATCTCCTTTATCAGTAAATGGCAATCCCATTTTTCCAGTTTTTGGGCCAAAAGATGTGGAATTATCCTTAACTTCTTTCTTTCATACTCCACATCTAATCCATCAGAAAATTAAGTGCCCTCTATCTTCAACCACTCATCATCTCCATTATTATTATTTTTTTTCAGTTGGAATCTCACTCTGTCGCCCAGACTGGAATGCAGTGGCCGCTCCCGGCCACTGCAGCCTCGACTGCTGGGCTCCGGCGATCCTTCC
>NW_007248082.1:499672-507595 GCF_000164805.1 Carlito syrichta | reverse complement strand
GGCTAATTTTTTTGATTTATTGTAGAGATGAGGTCTCGCCTGCCCAGGCAGGTCTCGAACCTGCGGGCTCAGGCAATCCAAGGCGCGGGATTACAGGCTGAGCCACCGAGCCTGGCTGTCATCTCCATTATTATTTTTCTTGTCTGAACCCCATCATTTCTCCCCTGGATAATCCCAACAGCCTTCTAACTTCTCTTTGAAGGTAGTCAAAGTGGTCTTTTAAAACATTTATCAGGCCAGGCACTGTGGCTCACGCCTGTTATCCCAGTACTTTGGGAGCCCACAGCGAGAGGATTGACTGAACCCAGGGGCTCGAAATCAGCCTGGGCAACTTGGCAAGACCTCATCTCTACAATCAATCAAAAAAATGAGCTGGGTGTTGTGGCACACACCTGTGGGTCCAGCTACTTAGAAGGCTGAGGCAGAAGGATCACTGAGCCCAGCAGGTTGAGTGCCACTGTACTCTAGCCTGGGAGAAAGTGTGAGACTCCTACTCAAAAAAAAAAATTAAAAAAAAAAGCAAAAACCATTAATCAGTGTGACTCATCAGCTCAAGACCTCCAATGACTTCTTATTCAGAGTAAAAAGCCTAGGCCCTTTAGAATCTGGATACCCCGGGGGGGTGGGGATGACATGCAACATCAATAAGAGTTTCTGATCTCAAACCAAGTGAAGTGGGAACCAAAGAGAAGCCCAAACTTTACCTGTACAATGACTACTTGTATACCTAATCCTGAATTGTACCCCACAACTTTAAGAAAAAAAAAATCTGGACCACCCCCCAACAAATTTTATTTTTAAGTAAAATCTGAACCCATCATTAGTTCTTTTCACCCAATGCCTTTCCCCTCCTTGTCTACTCTATTTTATCCCCCCTAGCTCTACAAACACACCAGAAATAGTACAGCTTCACAATGGTTGTACTTGCCTGGAATACTTGTCTCCCAGACAAGTGTGTGGCTTACTCCTTCACCTCTTGCAGGTCATTCCTCAGATTTCACTTTCTCAGATTATCCTACTTAAAACTGTGGCCTGTGGCTGCTCTAGCCTCCCCATACTTCAATCCTCTTTCCTAATTTTTTTTTTCTTTTTTTTTTTGAATTGCGGTCTTACTGTCGCCAGACTGGAGTGCAGTGATACAATCACAGCTCACTGGGTTCTAGCAATCCTCCCGCTCTCCTCAGCCTCCTGAGTTGCTGGTCTACAGGTACATGTCACCATGGCTGGGTAATTTAAAAAATTTTTTTTTGTAGAGGTGAGGTCTCACTCTGTTGCCCAAGATGGTCTCGAACCCAGGCTTAAGCAACCTGCCTGCCTCAGTCTCCCAAAGTGCTGGGATTACAGACGTGAACTACTGCACCTGCCCCTAATTTTTCTCATAGTTTTTATCAGCTGACATAACATTCATTTACATTTTTTTGAGTCAGAGTCTCAATGTCAACCAGGCTGGAATGCAGTGGCACATTCACAGCCACTGTAGCTTCAACCTGTTGGGCTCAGGTGATCTTTCTGCCTCAGTTTTCCAAGTAGCTGGAGTCACCATGCTTGGCTAACGTTTTGATTCACTGCAGAGACAAGGTCTCACCAAGTTGTCCAAGTTGGTCTCAAACCCCTGGAATCAGGCAATCCTCTCATTTCTGCCTCCCAAAGTGCTGGGATTACAGGTGTGAGGCACCACACCCGGCAAGTTTTCTTTTTTTCTTAGTTACTATTTGTCTCCCCAAACTTTCAGAGATCTGGAATTTGATGCTTTGTTCATTGCTGAATCCTCAATGCCCAGAAGAATAGCTGGCACACACTGAGTGCTCAATAAACATTTGCTGAATAAGTGAACACATACCAAATCAATAAATCATTTCAACTTCTCTATATTAAAAATTAAAGGTTCTAGCTGGGTGCGGTAGCTCACGCCTATAATTCCAGCACTTTGGGAGGCAGAGACAAGAAGATTGCCTGAGTCCAGGGGTTCGAGACCAGCCTGGGCAATGCATAGGGTTCCAGTGTTAGACCTCATCTCTACAATAAATCAAAAAAATTAGCCGGGCATGGTGTTATGTGCCTGTAATTCCAACTACTTGGAAGGCTGAGGCAAAAGGATTGCCTGAACACAGCAGGCTGAGGCTGCAGTGGCTGTGAGCATGCCATCGCACTCCAGCCTGGGTTTCAGAATGAGACTCCAACTCAAGAAAAAAAAAATACGTAGAGATTCTTCCAAGATCAGGCATGGTGGCTCACGCCTGTAATCCCAGAACTTTGAAAGGTGGAGGCAAGAGGATTGCCTAAGCCTAGGGGTTCGGGACCAGCCTGGGCAACCTGGCAAGACCTCACCTCTATAATAAATTAGCCGGGCATTGTGGTGAATGCCTCTAATTCCAGCTACTTGGCAGGCTGATGTAGAAGGATTGCCTGAACCTAGCAGGTTGAGGCTGCAGTGTCTATGAATGTGCCACTGCACTCCAGTCTGGGTGACAAAGTGAGACTTCAATTAAAAAAAAAAAAATAGCTAGACTTGGTGGCTCAGGCTGTAATCCCGTGCCTTTGCGAGGCTGAGGTGAGTGGATTGCCTGAGCCCGCGGGTTTGAGACCTGCCTGGGCAACTTGGCAAGACCTCATCTCTACAATAAATCAAAAATTAGCTGGGCATGGTAGTGCGCGCCTGTAGTTCCAGCTACTTGGAAGGCTGAGGTGGAAGGATCGCTGGAGCCCAGCAGGCCGAGGCTGCAGTGGCTGGGAGCGGCCACTGCACTCCAGTCTGGGTGACAGAGTGAGACTCCAACTCAAAAAAAAAAAAAAAAAAATTAAAGGTTCTTGAAAAATCATTTAGAAGAAACTCCTAAGTTTATCAAGTAGAAAAGTAACTAAATAGTTATTGTTCGTTAAAGGCAGAGGATATTCCAGGAATTTCATTATTTATCTCTGTTTCAAAGATGTTTCAATTTATCTCCTAATTTTACTTCTCCTCTCTAACCTCACTCAAGTTACTCTAGCATAGAACAGACAGATTCATAATATAAATGGAGTCCTTCTACTTACACTACCGGTTCTAAAAAGAATCAATTCAAGTAAGAAATAACTCAGGGAATAGCACTGGGCTGCAGCTAAGACTGTTTACCTTCAATTCTCCAAGGACAAAGACAGATATCATTTTACAATTCAAACAATTAAGTGACTACTATGACAGGGGCCTCAGAACAGATCCTGAACAAAGGGGATAAGAAAAGCAAAGATGAGCCGGGCTTGGTGGCTCAGCCTGTAATCCTGCGCTTTGGGAGGCTGAGGTGAGTGGATTGCCTGAGCCCGCGGGTTCAAGACCCGCCTGGGCAGCGGGACCTCATCTCTACAATAAATCAAAAAATCAGCCGGGTGTGGTAGCGCATGCCTGTAATTCTGGCTACTCGGAAGGCTGAGGCGGAAGGATCACCGGAGCCCAGCAGGTCGAGGCTGCGGTGGCCGGGAGTGGCCACTGCACTCCAGTCTAGGTGACAGAGTGAGACTCCAGCTCAAAAGAAAAAAAAAGAAAAGCAAAGATGGTGAGACATGTTAACAGATACAGAGGGCCAGGCTTGGTGACTCAGCCTATAATACCAGCACTTTGAGAGGCCGATGGGAGTGAATTGCCTGAGCCCCCAGGTTCAAGACCAGCCTGGGCAACTTGGTGAGACCTTGTCTCTACAATAAATCAAAAATGAGCCGGGTGTGGTAGTTCTGGCTACTTGGAAGGCTGAGGTGGAAGGATTGCTGAAGCCCAGCAGGCTGATGCTGAGGGGTGGCCGTGAGGGTGCCACTGCACTCCAGCCCGGGAGAAAGAGACTCTAACTCAAAAAAAAAAAAGACACAGAGTAATGTGTCACTAATGAAAACTGGGAAAGAGGAAAAGAGAGGAGCTGGATACCTCCGGAAGTGAAAGAAGCGGCAGGCTACAGTAGAATCATCTTGCTCCTGTTCCTTAAATTTCCGATAACGCTCTAGGCGGCACTCACGACACTTGTGCAGGTGAGGTGCCACATTGATGCATGACCCATCCTGCAAGAAAGGCTCTCCAGACTGCTTCAGCTTCTTCACTTTGCTGACATCCTTCAGTACTGACTGGCCAACTGTGGCAAAGAAGGGAAGAGAAGACGCTGTCATGAGATATAAATAAGGCCCAATAACATGATCTTTTAGGGAACAGACATTTGTCTTGACCTGTTCTTACACTGTTTGGGTATGTACCCATGATGATCATCCTTGATAGAAAGGGAAAACAAGGAAAAAGAGGCTTCAGTTGGGAGCTAAGAGTCATGGAGAATTTGTGAAATTCCACTAGAGTGAAACAGCTGAGGACAGGTTTGAAAAACCTAAGAAGGCACACTGTAGCCATCACCTGCCTCTAGTCCCTCAGAATATGGACATTCTGTTAATCAGGACCTCAAGTTCCCATAGGATACCAGTTCCTAATGAAAACAGTTACTTTTACCACCAGACTTTCTCTTACACACTTCTGGACCCTAATTTCATGCCACAGAAGTGAATGGATTTTGGTAGAGATGTTAAAATTCTTACGTATGTTTCAGAGAGGAGCAAACTGAGGGGTGATTCTCTTTGCTTCATCAAGTCTACAAAGGAATGGAGACCAGCTCTCAGTAACTCCCCTGAGGTAATTAAAGAGGATGGGCAAAGTGAAGTAGAAAGGGATAAGATAAACACAAGGAATTAGTTTCTGATCAATAACATACTGCCAAGGAAGAATCCTCCTTTGTGGGATTATCATTATACGGGATAGATACCCCTCCTACAGTGCTGGTTTAGATGCAATCCTACCCTGAACCAGGTCTGATGAGTGGCCTCTGCTGAGTCCTTTTGGCTCTGTAATCCTATGAGATTACAGAACTTTCCATCAGAGTGAGGGTCTCTGCTGTACAAGAGTACAACAGGCATTTGAGCTTACTTAATGCCAGAGCAAAGCCCAGGGACAGCCCCAGCAGGATCACCTTTCAGGGGGGCGGTCCGAGGCCGGCCCTTAGGGGCCTGCTTCCCTTTGCCTTTGCCCAGTAACAGCTCAGCACTGCGCTCCCCATTGGGGCCCAGCTTTCCCATCAGGTGCTCCGGAATCCCCTTCAGGCCAGTCTTAGCCTGCAGCTGCTCCTCAGAGTCGCTCAAATCTGACAGGTCACTGTTGGTGCTGGAGTCCGAGTCCTGTCTGCAAGCCAAGCTTCGCTCATCCAGTGAGAACCTTTTCACAGCTTCAAAAGGAGCTTTGTTCTCCTGTGAAAAATCTGCCTGGGAGGACAGAAAACCGCCTGAGTGCCTGCCAAAGACGTTGCTAAAGGTTTTGAGGAGGGGATTGTCCTGCTGCCCAGGCCCCACAGTTGGCCTCTCCTCTGTGGGGCTGGAGGAGAGAGTAGGCATCTCAATGGGCTGGCTGAGGCTGCTGGTGGGCGAGCTGGAGCGGCCATTCCCCATGGCAGAGAGGCTCGGACCCCCAGTGGTAAGAGCTGAGCCCAGAACACCGGACACCAGCTTAGAGGAGTCAGTTGTAATGAAGAGGGTTTTTTTCTTTGCTAAAGATGCCGAATCTGCAGAGGAGTGAGACTCGGGCCAGCTGGGTGCTGCCTTGGAGGTGACAGTGGTAGCAGAAGAGCTACCTGATGCCTGAGATGCAAAGCTGCTGAAAGGGCTATGTTCAACTTTTTCCACAAATGCCAGGAAAGGATTAGAAGGCTCTTCTCGGGACAGTTTGGGGGGCTGTAAAAATAGATTTTCATGACTCTCTGGGGTACGGGTATTTAGGAGGTTTCGTGGGAAGGCTGGAGTGAGGGTGGGCATGGACTCTGCAGGCACTTTCCGGTCCACAGAGCTGCCAGCCTTAGAGCCTTGCTTAGTGTCTGCTCCAAGAGCAGATCTGCCTTTACACAGGCCTGAGCTCAGACTCTCAAGGCTTTGTTTGAATGAGTCCCGACTAGAGGAATCATCAGCCAAACTGTCTGAAACGGTAGTGAAGTAGTTACTGGTGGGTAAAGTTTGAGACATGCACTGAAAAAACAAGTTTTTGGAGAGATCAGAGTCTTTCTGAGACTCTGATGCAGAGCCACAGCCAAAAGAAAATCCCAAAGGTTTGTTCTCAGTGGCCAGAACCCCATTGGACTGGCTCCTTCCATTTCCAAAAGTCAAAGGTTGTGTTGAACTTGGGAGAGATGCTCCAAATCCAGAAGAGGCCAGAATAGAATTTCTTGAGTTCTGAAAGGAAGATAACTTGAGTTAGTGATGCTGGCTTCTCATAACAACCTAATGATCTCTTTCTTGGACCTAGCTATCACTAGATCAACATTTCTTCTGGGTCAATCAACTTTTCTCTCTTACAATTTCATGGATTTTCTCTTATAACTGGATTTCACCAGCACTGAGGAAGAAACCTGCCAGACCACACTGAGGGCATCTTTAGCAAGGTGAGCCAGAGACAGCAGGATGTCATTCATCCTGTCATTCCCTTGGTTGTTACCCAATTGGTTGTCACAGTGTTGGGAGGCTGTGCAAGATTCTTAGTATCTATTTGGAAGTGGATAGACTCCACTAGGGAGTTGGGGAAAAGGGTTTGTGAATAGACATAGCTTTTACTTTGAAATAGTCCGAGTGACTCTGTAATATCAACATATCTCAATGACCATTAGAACTATTGCTAAAGTTTTGATTTCCTCAAGCTACTGCAAACTGCCCATCTTAAAAAAAGTGACTTCACTCTCATGACAAATCCATTGTACATTATTCTTATTATCCTAAAACTTCAAAAGATGGATACTTTTGGAATTTGGTCATCCGCTTATGGGTTCAAGTCAAGTCAAAAGTTGAATATCTGTTTCAATTAACATCAGACCTAAAGATGCTAAATTAAAGAAAGTAAACTATTTACTGAGACCTTTTGTTACAATTAGAATCTATCAAGGATTCAAAGAGAGAAAAAAAAATGTATATATTGGCAATATCCAAAAACATTCAGCATAACAAAATGTAAAAAGGAAATGATAAAACATTCTTTTCCTTTTACCTTGAAAATGTTAATTTCTATATGTGAAGATTGTGTGTATAAAGAAGGGTGGGGAACTTTCCTATAGATTATATACCTATATACATATACAGAGAGAGACACCCATAGGTAAGTATAAAACCTTACTTAATATTTGGTAATTTAATAAAATCCAGATCCTAGCACTTGACTTGTAAACCACAGACTGCTAAAAAAAAAAATTAACTTTCCAGTAGTATGGAATGATATTACTTAATATTCACTTTAAAACATTGGAAATAAAAATTATTCTATGACTGCTTAATGGATATGGAATTTCCCTTTTGGGGTGATGAAATTTCTGGATCTAGATAGTGGTCATGGTTTTATAACACTGTTGTGAAAGTCCTAAATGCCACAGAATTGTACATTTTAAAGTGGTTACAATGGTAAATTTTATGTTGTGTATTTTACTGCAAATAAAAACAAAACAACTATTCCAGACCTCCCCAAAAAAGAACCATCCTTTTAAAATGAGGAGGGGTGGACCCAGGCATAGTGGCTCACACCTCTAATCCCAGCACTTTGGTAGGTAGAGGCTATTGTCTGAGCCCAGGGGTTCAAGACCAGCCTGGGCAACTTGGCGACATCTTATCTCTACAATAAAAAAAAAATTAGCTGGGCGTGGTAGCGCACACCTGTAGTTCCAGCTACTTGGAAGGCTGAGGCAGAAGGATTGCCTGAGCCCAGAAGGTCGAGGCCATGGGGGCTGTTGAGTGTGCCACTGCATTCCAGCCTGGGTGACAGAGTGATACTCTGACTCAAAAAAATAAAAAGAAATAAAAAATAAAAAAGGGGGGATGAATTTCAATGTACTTAAACTAGTCTTTTTTTTTTGAGTTAGAGTCTCACTCTGTCGCCCAGACTGGAGTGCAGTGGCCGCT
>NW_007248082.1:473750-499652 GCF_000164805.1 Carlito syrichta | reverse complement strand
GACCTGCTGGGCTCCAGCAATCCTTCTGCCTCAGTCTTCCAAGTAGCTGGAACTACAGGCATGCGCTATCACGCCCGGCTAATTTTTTGATTTATTGTAGAGATGAGGTCTCACCTGCCCAGGCGGGTCTCGAACCGGCAGACTCAGGCAATCCACTCACCTCGGCCTCCCAAAGGCGCGGGATTACAGGCTGAGCCACCGAGCCCGGTCAAACTAGTCCTTAAATATGCAAGAGGAGTTACATTTGGGCTTTCCTTGAAGGCAGCCCACCTATGGTTTACCTAAAACTGACATCTACTAGAGATTACTTCAGGGCATTTTAGAGTTAAAAAATTAAAGCTCATTTTCTTTTTCTTCCCATTAACCAATAAGCACTGACTCAAACCCCCTCCCCACAATAGAGAAGAGAATAGAAAGACACAACACTGAGGTTTTGCTGTTGTTTCCCTAGCAGGATTTGGCCAGAAGCCTTGACACCTGCATGACTGCAAAGAACCAACATGGATAGCTCATGTTTCATTCCTAAAGCCACCCTTTAAAAATAAATACAAACATGAATGAAAAATAATTTGGTCTTTCATTTTTCCTTCAAATGATTAAATTTCAAATCCTTTTCTTATAAGAAAGTGATGACAAACTGATTTCAACCCAGTTTTTAGGGCAAGAAGTTTCCTGTTGTCTGTGTCCCTATTTAGATTAGGCATCATAATGAAAACATTCATTTCTGTGTTTTAAAATCATATCCTAGGAGAAGACTCAGGTTGAAACATTAACAAAATGACTGATACAGTCACAGAAATTTCTCCAACATGTTTCAAATACCTTTGAATCTGATTTCATCTGTTCAGCTTTGCTACTCCAATAATAGTAGCATTCGATGAATCACTTCTTGTAGCATGTAAAATGTGGTCTATTTTGTAAGCCCATTTACATTCACACTGTCTTTGACATGGAGCTGATTTTAAATAATGCAGGCACTATGTGACTTACACTGGAAATCCCCTAAGATCCTTACCTGGTTCTCTTGGGAACGCTGATCAACTAACAGAGGACAGACCATGAATAGTATGAAATTTACATTTACAGGCCTTCTGCTTTTTTGTGTGGACATTTCATCTCCCTCCCCATCCCTGCACATAAGGGATTAACAATTTTCATCTGCTGGGGAGGGGAAAAAGATGAAATGTATTATATCTGTGTTTTATCTTGCATTGTTATATCTGAAATGATGCTACTCTAGGATGTGAGCTCCTTCAAATAGGGATTTCAATTCTTATATTAATATACAATGCTTAGCACACAGTAGTTTCCTATATATAATTTTAAAAAGTCATTAAGCATTTCACCTTTGTTTTTCGTTTTCTAGCTTGAGTTAATAGCCCTTTTGGTAACCAAAATTAGGTAAAATGACTGTACAACTGATTTTGATATTGTTGTAAATTTAGACTGGGAAGCCAACTTGATGTTAACCTTTATTTATTTGTTTGTTAATTTATTTATTTATTTATTTTGAATTGGAGTCTCGCTCTGTTGCCCAGGCTGGACTGCTGGGCTCAGGAGATCCTTCTGCCTCAACCTTCCAAGTAGCCGGAACTACGGGCACGCTCTACCACACCCAGCTAGTTTTTTTGATTTATTGTAGAGATGAGGTCTTGCCAAGTTGCCCAGGCTGTTCTTGAATTCATGGGCTCAGGCAATCTCCACATCTTGGTCTCCCAAAGTGCTGGGATTACAGGCTTGAGCCACCATGCCGGCATGTTAACTTTTATTAAAGGCCAGGCACAATGGCTCACACTTGTAATCCCAGTGTTTTGGGAGGCTAAGGCAGGACGATAGCTTAAGGTCAGGAGTTTGATTCTTGGACAACAAAGCAAGACCCTGCGTCTCTACACACACACACACACACACACACACACACACACACACACACACACACACGTATTTAACAAAAAGTCCATTTTAGCCACAGCATAGACATATCAGATAAAGAACATAGTAAACTGGATACTACTGTGATTAAACCCACCAAGTGTTCCAGGTAAAGTTTAAAAAGATGAAGTTAGAGAGGAAAAAAAACAAAAACTTTTTATGGCCATATCAAATGACATGAAAGTAGCCCAATCTCAAGGGAAAATATCACAGAATGTGATCAGCTGAAAACAGTAATGGTAGCTTGCACACATAGCCTTTATTACAATGTTCACTATTACTAACTGTAATTCATTAACCTTGCCTCTCATAGACCTGGTGGAGGCTCAAACACTAATGTGAACCAAAATAGGTCACTGAATTTTAAAAGATTCTTCACTAGATCTATTTTAATATTTCTTTAAGTTGGGTTATATAACCAATTTTTGATTAGCCCAATCGTTAAGTGACTTTAAAGAGCTGATAAAATTATCAAAATACATATACATTTGCCCAATGAGCAGTAAAAGCCTATCCAGAGAATACACTTTAAGCACATCTCAGAAATACTCTTTCCCTGGGGCATTTGAGATGTTTTTTAATGTTTTGGCAATAAAGAAGGGTGAAAGAGTGAACCCAAATCTTGCAATTCTGCCCCTGAAACAACTCACCTCTCCTGAGGCCTGCGACCAGCTGCCTTTCTGTTTTTCCGGCCCAGTCCCTGCTGCAAGGCCAGTGTCTGAGATCCTCACCGTGGTTGGGGTGGAGCTGGCGGTAGTGATCACAGCTGCTGAAGCTACCAAGCCCTGGCCAACTTGTTCCAGTGTTTTTCCTGCCTCTTTGCTTTCGGCTCCACCCACCTCTGGGGCCAAAGGAGTCTGACCTGTGGCTGTGGAATATGGAGTGAAAGGTACAGGTGTGTCCCCACCTACAGGCTCATCCTGTACCACCAGAGTCCTGCCGTTTTCTTTGGTGTAAGTGGCAAAGCGAATGTTGCGATTAATCTGGGGGACAAATGTAGATGGTGGCTGCTTGGCTCTCTGATCCAGCCCTGGCTCTCCACTGGCATTTCCTCCTTTCCAGGGCCCTCGGCTTGCCTCACCTCCATCGCTCCCATTACTGTCTACTTCACCCCTGTCTCCTTTTAATTTCTTTGATGCAGGGTCACACCCAGAGTCCGAAGCACTTTTCCTCCTCCGGCCATCTTTCCCCTCTATGCTCTCTCTCTTCTTCTTTCCTTTGGAAGATTTTACTGCTTTTAACGTACCCCCCTACAAAACAAAATTCAAAACAGATTCATTACAAGGGACCTTTCATCCTGTGAAAACCATAAATTATTAGCTCTTTCCCATCTCTAGAAGTAGGCAAAGCAGGCACAGATTGCCGAGTTCCAATGCCTGCACTAATATATCCCCTTTGTCAAAAGCTCCAATCTTCTTGTGACTCAGTTTATACATTCAAGATAATAGTTCCTAGAGGTTATCCCATTTGGCAAAATTTATATTAAATAAAAAAATACTACTTCCTCAAATGGACTTTTGAGGGTTTTAACAATTTGTGACATTTCTTTCATAAAACAGACTACTAGAGCTAGACTGGGAGCTAGCTCATTTGCTGCTTAAGGAATTAACTTGCTTTATTACATATTTATCTCCTTGCTGGACAAAAACTTGTATTTCAAGTATTGAGATAAGAAATCTCCCCAACACTTGTGAGTCTGACCAAAGGAAAAGTGATCCCAATAGAGCCAGGTTTGGACTGCTCATATACACTGTAAAAACTCAATCTCCAGACTTTATTTCAAAGCATTAGACAGAGTAAAGGAAAAAGAGCAGGCTACCACAGGCCAGATGGCCAAATCTCTTATTTCTTCTAGTAATTTCAGACTATCTCAAGAAATCTTACTTGTGCCTTACTTGAGAGGCCAGACAACCTAAGATGACACAGGATTAGAAGGGACAACTCCCACCTTTGAATAAACTCCTTCCTTGAGAAGAATGAAGGGAGAGGGGCAAGGGATGCAGTAAACATTCTCTCGAGAAATCTTTGGGCAGCAATGATTTATACTTAGAACATTTTTTTAGATCAATATTCCATGATGCAGATATTCATTTTAGCTTTCACATAACTTTCAGAAAGTTTTATTCAAATATGTGTTGCAGTGGTAATTAGTGACACATGTCATTTAGTCATTAATATTTACCAACTTAATCTGCTCTTACTGTCTTTGAATACCTATAGATTCTTTGCAGACCTCTATCTTTATAATCATTACTATAGCTGTTAAAATGGAAACTTTTTTCAAACTGTATATTTCTTCTTGCCAGTTCTAGTTTCTGTATTTTTCCTTTCTTGCTACCTTCATGTCTATCCTTTTTCTTTTAATTTTCTTCTAAACACTTAAACAAAGCTCAAGGTATACTTCTGTTTCCCTCATACTCCTAGTAATATTATCCAAGTTTCCAAACCTTTCATTCAATAACTGCTTCTGTTTGCTAAGTAGTATTTTCTTTTGATCCTTTAAAAAAATCTTTTTATCCTTTCTTTAATCTATCTCTATTACCACCTAGTTTCAGTGTTGCGAATCAAAGTACTATTGGTGAAATCTGTCCTTTTTTCCTTGTTCATTTACTCATACTCACACTTAAAAGATGAGCTGATCATGGAACTCTAAAAAAGGTTACTGTAAAACCTGGCAGAACTGTCAGAAATAATTGTACTTTGCTAGCCAAGAAGATAGTCACATCACGACAATGCCAAAAAGAGAATAACCAACATCTGCTGCTAAACCACAAATCCCACCTCTAACTCATTCAGCCAATTTGCAGGGCCTGGCTCACAGCAACCTCCTGTCTTCCCTAAACAACAACTTATATGTAAGTCCTACCTACAGTCAGCTACTCACACGTGGGTAAGAAGCCTAGGACATTGACACCTGTACTCTTCAGTTATAGGTGTTCAGTTGAACAGTATCTGGCATACAACAGGTACTTAATGAAGGAATAAAGTAAGGAAAGGAATAAAAAGGGCACCCAATACAACATCAAAGTAACAGATGTTTTCAGCCATGTAAACACAATAAATAGGAAAGAGACCTTCCTATTTGTGGTAATACAATATGTAGTGAAGAGCTATTAAATTTAATCTTATTTTTTTCCTACTCTAATCTTGGTTTATCAAGAATGACTGGATAAAGAAGATGAGGAAGAACTATACACTTAGCAGGAGTGGCCAAGACAGCAATATTGCCAAGGTGCTAAGCTACTATTAAGAATACGGGGACAGTTGGCTTACTAAAGGAAATCCATACAGAATTCCTTGATTAGTTCAGACAGATTTATGATTTTTTTTTTTTTTTTGCTATAATAATTCTGAATGAACCAAGAGTTGGCCTGGTTCATAATAATAATGGAGTAATCCACTGTGTGCTGAGCACTGAACTAGGTACCTGTTGGAATTGATTCTACTTGGGAATATAGAATTTCAGACTGGCTTGGAGCTCAATGCCACCTAATGGAAAAAAAAAGAGGATATAGCTTCTGCTTCATTTCCTGTTACAGGGTAAGTCATGAATACTACTATTGTTTATTGTATTTTTAACTGTCTACTATATCTATCAAATATACTTGCCTTGACAAGAATATAAGAAGATATGGTTAGGACTTGGATTTTAAAACAACTAGAGAACATAGCCATGATTAAAAGCGTTTGCTCAAACTAAGTTTTTTTCTTGAGACTATTCCCTCCTTTTTTTTTTAAAGCAGGATTTATTGAGAGGATACAAAAGCTCCCAGAGTGGGAAGGGACCCGAGAGGGTTGCCTGAGACTATTCCCTCTTAATCAGAAAGATTGCAGAAGAGCAAAAAGTATACAGTGGCCAGAGCTGAACAACTCAAAAGGCATTTTATGGAAAACACACATGCAAGCTCATAAGTCTGCTCAGAGACTCAGTCCATTACTATACCTCACTCTGAGGTGTTGAGTTATCCATCAGCATCACATGGATTAGTCTGGGATCTACCGACTTGATCTCACCACTCTACAGTAGGAGCAGGATAGCAGAAAATATGAAAAAGGGGGAAAAGACATTTAATGTCATGTCCATCAAGACATAATTATGTAACTTCCTAATCAATGTAATTATCTCTTGATTGATTCTACTTCCCTATTAGAATGTGGAAACCATTCAAATATTTAAGTGCATGAATGAAAGGACTGAGTTCAATGTTCAAGTGTGTCCTTTAGAGATGTTATTCAAATTCTGTATCTCTGAGACCTTCGTATCCTATATTATGAGCATATACATACATTATGAAAAAAAAGTTTCAGAACAATCATTAAAAGAATCACTCTTGGCTAGGCACAGTGGTGCTGGTGGTAATCCCAGCACTTTGGAAGGTGGAGACAAGAGGATTGCCTGAGCCCCTAGGTTTAAGGGCAGCCTGGAAAACATGGTGAGACTTCTTCTCTACAATAAATAAAAAAAATTAGCTGGGCATGGTGGTGCACGCCTGTAGTTCCAGTTACCTGAAAGGCTGAGGTGGAAGGATTGCCTGAGCCCAGCAGGTCAAGGCTGCGGTGGCTGTGAGCGTGCTACTGCATTCCAGCCTGAGTGTCAAAGTAAACTCCAACTCAAAAAAAAAAAAAGAATCACTCTCCTAGTAAAGTATAAAAATTGTGGGGATAGCAATTTAATGAAAGTGTCAAACTTGCTGTGCATAACCTATGACCTAGCATTTACACACATAAATATTTATTACTAGGCTGGGCATGGTGCCTCAACCAGTAATTCCAACACTTTGGGAGGGTGAGGTGAGAGCCCAGAGTTCAAGACCAGTCTGGGCAACTTGATGAGACCTCGTCTCTACAATAAATCACAAAAATTAGCCGGGCATGGTAGTATGCATCTGTAGCTACAGTTACTTAGAAGTCTTGAAGGTGGAGGGATCACCTAAGCCCAGCAGGTCGAGGCTGCGGTGGTCATGAGCATGCCACTGCACTCCAGCCTGGGCGTGAGACTCCAACTCAAAAAAAAAAAATTTATTACAATAAATACTATAAAAGGATATTCAAGAATGTTCACTGTGGCATTATATATATTAGTGAAAATACTGGAAATGACTTAAATGTTCATCAATTTTAAATGAAATTAGTTATAATACATCCATTCAGAGTAATAGGATGTATCTTTTTAAAATTTTTTTTTTTTTTGAGTCAGAGTCTCACTCTGTCATCCAGGCTGGAGTGCAGTGACATGCTCACAGCCACCGCAACCTCGACCTGCTGGGTTCAGGCAATCCTTCCTCTTCAGCCTTCCAAGTAGCTGGAACTATAGGTGTGAGCCACTATGCCTGGCTAATTTTTTTGATTTATTGTACAGATGCAGTCTCACGAAGTTGCCCAGGCTGGTCTCGAACCCCTTGTCTCAGGCAATCCTATCGTCTCGACTTCTCAAAGTGCTGGGATTACAGGCCCTTTTTTTTTTTTTTTTTAGTCAGAGTCTCACTCAGTCACCCAGGCTGGAGTGGAGTGGCATGCTCGCAGCCACCGCAGCCTTGACCTGCTGGGCTCAGATGATCCTTCTGCCGTATCCTCCCAAGTAGCTGGAACCACAGGCACACACCACCACACCTGGCTAATTTTTGTGATTTATTGTAGAGATGAGGGCTTGCCAAGTTGCCCAGGCTGGTCTCGAACCCCTGGACTCAGGCAATTCTCTTGCCTTGGCCTCCCAAAGTACTGGGATTACAGGCGTGAGCCACTGCACCCAGCAAAGGCAGATCTTTATATTTACATACGAAGATGTTCATGATATACAATTAAGTTAAAAAGGTAAATTATATAACTATATGTATTACATGACCTATTTGTTACTAAAGTGTGATTTAATATAGTTATATATCATATAAATACATAATATATAAATATTATTATACATACAAACATACACACAGAAACTATTTGGAAGAATATGGAATACATAGCAAACTGTTAATGGTATTGCAGGGTATTTGCCTAGGGGGAGGGGCAGTCTTCACTGTCTACTTTATGTATGTACATGGTTTGAAAAATTTTTTTCTTTTTTATTTTTTTTGAGTTGGAGTCTCACTGTGTAACCCAGACTGGAGTGCAGTGGCCACTCCCAGCCACTGCAGCCTCGACCTGCTGGGCTCTGGCGATCCTTCTGCCTCAGCCTTCCAAGTAGCTGAAACTCCAGGCGCGTGCTACCACGCCTGGCTAATTTTTTTTGATTTATTGTAGAGATGAGGTCTCACCAAGTCACCCAGGCGGGTCTTGAACCCGTAGGCTCAGGCAATCCACTCACCTCAACCTCCCAAAGCGCTGGGATTACAGGCTGTGCCACCGAGCTCAGCTTGAAAATTTTAAAGATTTATAACTTTAATAAATTTTTTAAAATGTAATAAAGAAATAAAAGCACTTATGCTTAGATTATACATCATTGCCAAGGGCAAGTCTGAAATAAGTTTGAAGAAGTCATAAACACATACTTGTTTGCCTAAACAGTCCTCCAGGTATCTCTAGATACTATATTCTTTCTGTTTATTTCAGTAGAAACAATTCACTTTTTTAAGCATCTCAGTGGCAGAAGTATTACAAAAGCAAAGGCAAACTGACTAGTCTTTTAACTACTAACATTTATGAATATGATAATACCATCGTACATTTGTATATTGTATTATATATTTCAAAGTACTTGCAGATATATTATCTAAGTACCTAAAACAGTGCTGTGAGATCAGTGGGAGCTTACATATTTATCTTTAATTTATAGATGAGAACAGTGAGTTTAAGAAAGCTGAACAACCTTTCTTGGGTCATATAATCATTAAGCAATAGAGTCAGGGATGGAACCCAAGTCTTCTGACACACAAAGAAGTGCTCGCTTTGTCTATACCATCCTTTGTAAGGAGAAGGATGAACCTTAGAATAACACAGAGGCTCACCTCAGTTACAGACACCTCCATAAGGCGGGTAATAGAGTCTTGATGGCTTACAACACCATAGAGCCACCCTTCTTCTCCCTCCGGCTGGTATACTTTGACCCTGTGACCTTGAACACTGTAGGGCCCTAAAGGAAAGATCAGTCAGCATTGAATATTTTTGGCTAAGCTAAATTTCATAATTGTTTCTAAACACGAAAGAAAAATTGTATAACAAATATTTGACACTTTTAGTCCCCATGTAGAGAGTTGAATAAATGAGCAACTCCAGATTTACCATACTCAGTAATTTAAAAACAAAACACAAATGGTTTTGTCCAGCGATCTTTGGAAATTCTTCATTTATTCGAAACTTCTTTAGAATCTCCATTACCCTCCCCTCCGCTTTTCTCAATCTTCCAATTCTGGAAATAATATAGGAAGGGAAAGGAAACTTAAAAAATCAAAAACTACAGGTAGTATAGAAATATAGTCAGATACTTGATGTGAACATGAAAAAAGTATGAGGTCACTAAGTTGAGTGTGCTACTATGTTAAATGACCATAGGCATGACATATGTCCGCTTATACTCTGCTATCTGACTTTAATAACAACAGTGGGTAGAAAGTTCCATTTATGAGGTTTTCAACCTTTGCACTAATAATAGCCTGAACAAATATAGCACCTGTCTTCCTAGGAACACAGAGTTTCAAAGATATTACTTTATCAGCAGGTAATGTTACCCTGCAATTTCAGCTAGCCCTCCAAGGACAGTTTCTCTCTCCCACATATCCTTGTCCATTTAAGACTACATCATTACTAATTTTAGATTATTCTCTCTCAAAGTTATAACTAAGCTTCCTTAATTTATCTATATACACTCACATACATTCCCACCTTTCCTTCTGTTCATTCATGTTTTTCTCTGCTACCAATTTTTCTTCACATTCTTCTGTCCTATATTTCCTTGATTATTAAACATCATTTTATCCTGATATCCATCTTTCCCAAGAGGTCAGTTTTCCTACCTTTATCTGTTTAGATTTATTTTGACAAAAAAGAACCAAAGACACTATTTCACTGAAAATAATGATTATCATGAGGCCCAGAAAGGGAGTAGATGAGTGATATAAAGGGAAGGATAAATGAAGCAAGAGTCTACCCTTTGTGTAGAATCTTGGTGAAAACCTGCATCTGAACTTGAAAGCTAATCATTTTTTCATTTTAAAAAATAAGACCTCATTAATGTGAATAAGGCTGTGAACGCATTGCTTGATGAATATACTTTGCACTCTAAGTTGTTATTTGCTGGTGTTAACAGTCTTTAGTTCTTTTATTTTTTTAAGTCCAGATCTTACTCTGTTGTCCAGGCTAGAGTGCAGTGGCAGAGTCATAGTTCACTGTAGCCTCGACCTCCTAGGTTCAATCCTTCCATCTCAGCTTCCCAAGGAGCTGGGACTACAGGTGTGTGCCACCATGCCCAACTTAATTTTTTATTTTTATTTTTTGTAGAGACAAGGTCTCATTATGTTGCTTAAGCTAGTCTCAAACTCCTGGGCTCAAGAAATTCCCCCAACTTGGCCTCCCAAAGTGCTGGGTTTACAGGCATGAGCCACCGGCACCCAGCAACAGTCTCATTTTTGAGAAACTTGCAAATAGTAGATTTTCTAACTCATGGCTATACTCTCAGTACTCTATCTAGTACATGGTAAGTACTTATTGCCTTAGCCCGCGAATTCAAGACCAGCCCGCAGGTTCGAGACCAATCGGGGCAAAAAAAAAAAAAAAAAATTAGCCAGGCGCAGTAGCGCACAACTGTAGTTCTGGTTGCTTGGAAGGCTGAGGCAGAAGGATTGCTGGAGTCCAGCAGGTTGACAATGGGGTGGCTGTGAGCATGCCACTGTACTCTAGCCTGGGCAATAGAGTGAGACTCCAGATAAAAAAAAGAAAGAAAAAAGGAAAAAACTCAACTCAAAATAAAACTGTGTGCTATGAAATGTAGAATGAGGAGAAAATACTGGTCTGAGTGAGGATCCTATTTTTCTAGTCTATTCTAGAGATCCAGTTAACTGGAGATACTCTTTTTTTTTTTTTTGAGTCACTCTGTTACAAAGGCTAGGGTACAATGGCATGCTCATGGCCACTGCAGCCTCAATCTGCTGGGTTCAGGTGATCCTTCTGCCTCAGTCTTCCAAGTTGCTGGAATTACAGGCATGCACCACCACCCCGGCTAATTTTTTGATTTACTGTAGAGATGAGGTCTCACCAAGTTGCCTAGGCTGGTCTCGAACCTGTGGGCTCAGGTAATTCTCTCACCTTGGCCTCCCAAAGTGCTGGGATTATAAGCGTGAGCCACTGTGCCAGGCCTTGGAGATACCCTTTTTTTTTTTGTTTGAGTTGGAGTCTCACTCCATCGCCCAGACTGGAGTGCAATGGCAGCTTCCGTCCACCGCAGCCTCAACCTGCTGGGCTCCGGCGATCCTTCCGCATCAGCCTTCCAAGTAGCTGGAACTTCAGACGCGCGCTACCATGCCCAGCTAATTTTTTTATTTATTGTAGAGATGAGGTCACACCAAGTTGCCCAGGTGGGTTTCGAACCCGTGGGCTCAGGCAATCAATCCACTCACCTCAGCCTCCCAAAGCACAGGATTACAGGCTGAGCCACCGAGCCCAGCTGGAGATACTCTTGATTCTACTCACAAAAAGAAGATTATGCACAAATGTTTAAAGTGTATGTTGTCCCATTTAATCACTCAACATTTATTATTCACCTGATTCAGAGTTCATGGACAGAAAACTACCTATTCTTACCTCGGCTAAATATCTCTTGTAGCTTCTGGTCACTGATCAAAGCATTAACTGTTTCTCTCAGTGCAGCATGTTCCAAAAGAATCTGGTTTTGGCTATCTGTTCCCATCTGGTAAAGATACAAGAAGAAGAAAACTGAATTTTAAAATGAATGGTAATAACATCTAACCAGATGAGAAAATCATACCCTAGGGAGCTCTGTATCAACATTTATCAAAGTCTATCTACAGAACTCTAGTCTCATGAGATGCTCTGCAAAAATTAAGGACACCAGGATCAATTAGGCTTAGAAGATATATATCTTATATATCATATAGGAAAGAAACCTATTCAGGCCAGTGTTTCCTGTATTTATCTGACCACAAAACATTTTATTCCTTGTAAATCTTTTTGCTTATTTTGGCCTATGCCCAACAATGACTTGATTTGAGTGTTATCTCATATAAACACTAGGATTATAAAGATGAATAAAACAAGGCTGCTGAGAGGCAGTGATTTCTATCAACAAAGAAATCATCACTAATATCTCACAGAACACAGTTTAGGAAATGACAGTAAAGCTTGCCCTCTCAATAAGACAGTAAAGCTCTTAGAAGTCTTATTTTTAAACTTCAGGCAGCAATCCTTACAAGTGAGAAATAAATAGTATCTTTCCTAAATTCTGAAACTACAACTCCAATGCTAGTTTATTTAAACTAATAACTTATCCCTTTTCTTTTTTCCCTTTTCTTCGTAACTAATTTCATGCTGCTCAGAATCAGCTCCAACTCTTCCCAGTCTACCTGGCCACTAATGTAAGCATAGGCAACCTTGGACTCAAGTTATAGAAGCAGTCACCTCAGAATAGCTATCTCTTCTGAAGAGACCCTTAGATTAAGGGGCCTTATGTCCTGAGTGGTTTCAGGGTGGTGGTTTCAGTCACCAAACGTACTTTTCAAGGGAACAGAGAAACTTTAAAAAGTATAGGGAATTTATTAGAGAAAGTAATAAAAGAAATGCTGAAAGAAAAGGGAAAACACTCATATTCATATCAACAAAAAAATTGGTAAGGAGAGAAATAGTAGACTCCAGAGTAGGGCAAGTGTTAAGTACCTGAAACAGATGCAACCCATTAGCATCTGACAGGAACCGAAGCTCTCGATCTAGAAGATATTCTACTGGAACCACAGAACCCAAACCCAGTTTATCTACTAGGGGAGTGAAAGTCTGTGAAGTACAATGATAAGAAATTGATTAGAATTTTAAAATGAAAATAAATAACAATTCAAGCAAATCTCTAACTCAGAGAAAGTAGCCACTGTTGTTATATCTTTCATCCCAGTAAATACAGATAAGCTAAAGCATAGATCCTTGGAAACATTCCCAACCTGGCATCTATCCCCCTAATAATCATAGAAAGCAAACGAAAGCAGAAAGCCAGCTCAATACTCTAATTTGCTAAAAAGGACAAGAGGAATGAGAAATTCACCTCATTCTCCCTAAGGATCTGACTAATCTTCTTGTCAGGCTTCAAGGGAGCTAAATTACAGTAAATTCTCAGAATAAAGGTTACACTGTTATCATCTCTAGACCTCTTGAAACCTTTGTGAAATTTATAAAATAATCACTGGTATAAATATGCATGGGTAGGTTCATATTACCATTTCATAAATAGTCTATAAAAGTCATGCAGAGACCCCCGTATCCATTTTTTAAAGTTTCCACTAAAAGGTCAACTGGAAAATGGCCTTAAAAACAAATGAAAAGGGGCCAGGTCTAGGGGTTCAAGCCTGTAATCTCAGCACTTTTGGGAGCTGAGGTGGGAGGAGTGCTTGAGCCCAGGAGTTTGAAACCAGCCTAGACAATATAGTAAGACGTCATCTCTACAAAAAAAATTTAAAAGTTAGCTAAGTGTGGTGGCACATGCCTGTAGTCCCAGTTACTCAAGAGGCTGAGGTTGTAAAGATCACCTGAGCCTAGGAGGTCAAGGCTGTGGTGAGCCACAAGTGTGCCACTGTACTCCAGCAAGGGTGATAGAGTGAGACTGTAACTCATCAAAAAAAAAAAAAAAAACACAAAAAAACTCCCCCCAAAACCAAAAAACCCCACACAAATGTAAGGCTGGGTGCAGTGGCTCATGCCTATAATCCCGACAAGCAATCCTGACGCAGGAGGATTGCTAGAGCCCAAGAGTTCAAGACCAGCCTGGGCAACATAGTAAGACCTTTCTACAAAAAAGAAAAAGAAAAAAATTAGCTGGAAGTGGTGGCATGTGCCTGTAGTCTCAGCAATTAGTGAGGCTGAGCAGGGAAGATTGTTTTAGCCCAGGAGTCCAAGACTGCAGTGAGCTATGATCATGCCACTGTACTCCAATCTGGGTGACAGTGTGAGACACTGACTCAAAAACAAATGGAAGAAGACAGTTTGTAAGTGATGATAAGTACAACCAATAGATAAAAAAAATATGTGTTTTGGTTATTAGTTATTTAATTTGGTTAGCCACAGGAAGACTAGGATTAAAAATAAATGTTGGCTGGGCTCGGTGGCTCAGTCTGTAATGCCAGCACTTTGGGAGGCCGAGGTGAGTGGATTGCCTGAGCTCACGGGTTCGAGACCCACCTGGACAACATGGTGAGGCCTTGTCTCTACAATTAAAAAAAAATTAGCCGGGCATGGTAGCGCGTGCCTGTAGTTCTGGCTACTTGGAAGGCTGAGGCGGAAGGATTGCCAGAGCCCAGCAGGTCGAAGTTACAGTGGCCAGGAGCGTGACACTGAACTCCAGTCTGGGTGACAGAGTGAGACTCCAATAACAACAACAAAATTTAAAAATGAGATGTTACCATTTATACCTATACTTTGCTAATAATGGATACTCTCACAATTTTTTTTTTTTTTTTTGAGACAAAGTCTCACTCTGTTACCAGGCTAAAGTGCAGTGGCATGATCATGGTTCATCAAAGCCTCAACCTCCTGAACTCAGGCGACCCTCCTGCCTCAGCGTCCCAAGTAGCTAGGACTACAGGCATGCATCACCACACCCAGCTAAGTTTTTGGTTATTGAGGAGATGAGGTTTCACCAGGCTGGTCTCCAACGCCTGGCCTCAAGCAATCCATCCTCAGCCTCCCAAAGTGCTGGGTTTACAAGCGTGAGCCCTTGCACTCCACTACAATTAAACTTTGTAACATTATTTTTTCTCATTATCAAAGATTTTAAGGATTATAAACATTGTTTCAAAACTTTGCTCTGAGAAAACACTAAAGGTGCAAACATTCTTTAATATCAAATGTCATCTAATAAGTTTTAGAGGACACAGGAGAAAAGATTTCTCCTAATTTCTGCTTTGGTATCTTCACATTAAAAGTGTGTTAAGGACAAAGTATGTGTGGTTTTTGGGAATTCTGAAGAGTTCAGCTATTGAATAAATACCATAGTTACAGTGTAGTAGTAAAGCTCAAGTATGTTTCTGCTCAATAAAAGCTACTCACCAGGGCTGGCCACTGTGCAATTGAGACTCGAGTGCCCTGTAGAAGGACTGGTTCCTTTCGGGGTGCCCATACAAGTGATCCTTCCAGCAGAAGCACAATAACTTCTTCAGCATGAACTTTAACCCAGGAGTGTTGCTTCCAGTTACAGCCATCAAATTCTACAAAGATCTGCAAAAAGAGGTAAAAAGCAGTTTGGAAGTCACATTTGGAAAAATCCCACACTATAACATACACAAATACAAAGCTTCTAGTTTTCACTAACTAGGAATAATTCTACTAACTTGTTTTTAAGTTCTTTTAATGGATATCAATAAGAACTGATTTTACTTCAGAGCCAGGAAGCTGGTCTTAGATCCATACTAAAAATGGGGAACAGAATTAGGAGACATAACTTATTTACAGTCACTCATTATTTTTTGTCATATCTCTACTGAAATGTGCAATTCTTAGTTTCCAATTTATATCTATACACGCTAGGTGGAAGTTTACTATGTATAAGGTATTATGCTAGGTTCAGGAGTACAGAGGGGAATCTGGCCCACTTCTGGTCCTAAAGAGCTCACAGTCTAACAAGAAGAAAAAATTTTTTAATGTTTTATTTTAAAGGAAGATTAATTTTTTTATACTTCTACTGAAAATGACTGTGAACGTCTTTTATTAATTTTTTTTTTTAAGTTGGAGTCTCATTGTAGCCCAAGCTGGAGTGCAGTGGAACACTCACAGCTACCACAACCCCTCAACCTGCTGGGCTCCAGCAATCCTTCTGCTTCAGCCTTCCAACTAGCTGGAACTACAAGTGTGCACTACCATACCTGGCTAATTTTCTTATTGTAGAGACAACGTCTCACCAAGTTGTCCAAGCTGGTCTTGAACCCCTGGGCTTAGGCAATCTTCTCACCTCTATCTCCCAAAGTGCTGGGATTAGAGGCGTGAGCCACTGTGTCTGGCCTATTAATTTTTCTGAATAGGTGATGCATGCACACAGTACAAACTTCAAAAGGATAAATACTGAAAAAAAAAATAGTTGCCTTTCCACTTCTGCATGTGGATTCTTTAAATGCCACTGTCAGCAGTGACTTCACATCTGCTAGCCGAGGCATGCTGTAGTCACAACAATGTTTTACTTCCTCCCTAAAGAGGGACTTTGCTTCTTGAGATATACTTAAGTAGATACTGTATGTAAAGGGTTTGTGAAAGCACCATATGCTAAATAAAACTGTATTTTTCTAATAAATAACATACTTAAGATTTGGCTTCTTACATAAACCCTGATTTCTGAACATGAGCCAACATAGCATAAAAACCACGATATGGCCGGGCTTGGTGGCTCAGCCTGTAATCCCACGCCTTTGGGAGGCTGAGGTGAGTGGATTGCCTGAGCCCGCGGGTTCGAGACCCGCCTGGGCAGCGAGACCTCATCTCTACAATAAATTAAAAAATCAGCCGGGCGTGGTAGCGCATGTCTGTAATTCCGGCTACTTGGAAGGCTGAGGTGGAAGGATCGCTGGAGCCCAGCAGGTCGAGGCTGCGGTGGCCGGAAGCGGCCACTGCACTCCAGTCTGGGCAACAGAGTGAGACTCCAACTCAAAAAAAAAAAAACAAACCACGATATACGTATATAGGTACCACTAATTAGAACAGGTATGTATGTTCAGTACCTAATGCATAATTGGTTGCAAAAGAAAGGCTAGAGTGCTTACTTATTTATATTTTACTTCATCTTCCAAGAATTTCATTTGGCTTTTAGAAAACATATACAATAAAATGATAAAAATATAAATTAAAATCAGAGCCAAGCAAACTGCAAACAGGAAAAGAGAAAAAAGGGAAAACTAAAGTAAGCACTAAGGATCGATACAGCTGCTCTGACTAGGTGACATACTTGGCTCTGGGCTTCCCAAAGGTCAATATGAAAATGGAGACAAGGTCAGTTGCATAGTTCTCACTGTCCACAATGAAAACATACAGCAATTACTCAGAGAAGCAAAGCGTTTCCAATTACCTGGCTCTATAAGAAATTCCTCACATGAAACTTCTCTCTTTTTTTTTTTGAGTTGGAATCTCACTCTGTCACCCAGACTGGAGTGCAGTGGCCACTCCCGGTCACTGCAGCCTCGACCTACTGGGCTCTGGTGATCCTTCTGCCTCAGCCTTCCAAGTAGCTGAAACTACAAGGCACGCGCTACCACACCCAGCTTATTTTTTGATTTATTGTAGAGATGAGGTCTCACCAAGTTGCCCAGGTGGGTCTCGAATCCGCGGGCTCAGGCAACCCACTACCTCAAACTTCTTAAGGCCACACTGAGTGATGTAGGACAATATCAGAACCCCATAGCTGGGACTTTCAACTGGCAATTGTGGAGGTACCAGGAGGATCTGTAAGGACTAAGGACACCAAACACCTCCTATGGACTGAATACTGGCGGTCTTGCAGATATATGTACTATTATTTTCCAAATATATGTAGATGATGTAATAATTAAAATTCAAATCCAGGCTGGGCTTGGTGGCTCAGCCTATAACCCCAGCACTTTGTGAGGCCAAGGTGAGAGGACGGTCTGAGCCCTCAGGTTCGAGACCCACCCAGGCAACTTGGTGAGACCTCGTCTCTTCAATAAATAAAAAAAAATTAGAGCCGGGCTCAGTGGCTCAGCCTGTAATCCTGTGCCTTTGGGAGGCCGAGGTGAGTGGACTGCCTGAGCCTGCGGGTTTGAGACCCGCCTGGGCAGCGAGACCTCATCTCTACAATAAATCAAAAAATCAGCCGGGCGTGGTAGCGCATGCCTGTAATTCCAGCTACTTGGAAGGCTGAGGTGGAAGGATCGCCAGAGTCCAGCAGGTCGAGGCTGCGGTGGCCGGGAGTGGCCACTGCACTCCAGTCTGGGAGACAGAGTGAGACTCCAACTCAAAAAAAAAAAAAAAATTAGCCGGGTATGGTAGTGCACACCTGTAGTTCCGGCTACTTAGAAGGTTGAGGCGGACGGATCACCAGCAGGTCGAGACTGTGCTGCTGCCCTCCAGCCTGGGTGACAAGGTGAGACTTCAATTCAAAAAAAAAAATTCAAATCCATTAAAATTTTAAATAAGATGTTATATATATTATGTTATGAACTTTACCACAGTAAAAAAAATTTAAGATTTTCTAGGCTGGGCAACATAGCAAGAACTAGTCTCTACAAAAGAAAAAATAATTAGCCAGGTGTGGTGGTGCATGCCTGTAGTCCCAGCTACTTGGGAGGCTGAGGCAGAAGGATTGCCTGAGCCTAGGAGGTTGAGGCTACAATGAGCCATGATGGCCCTCCAGCCTGGGTGACAGAGTGAGACCCCAACTAAAAAAAATTACTATCATCACATATCTAAATATATGAGGAAAAAGCTGAAGTATTTGGGAGATACATTTTACCTAACTTAAGGAAAACTATCTCTTAACTTGGCTGGGAAAAGGATGTGGAATAAAGTGTTAAACTTATTAACAAACACATACTATACATTCTAGGATCAAGCAATAGCTCCAAACTAATGATATGAATTTGTTTCTAGCAGAATATGAAATGTGAATATATATAAACATGTTCTCCCAACAATAAGGCTTATTTCTGGCCCTAATACTGTACTTTACTTCCTAACTAGAGAAAAGGAGGAAGTTAGAACACACAAGGTAAAGAACCATTTCAAATCAAAGTGTACAGAACATGTACTCTTCATATGGTAGTGGCCAGGCCATAGGACAGGAACAAAGGATATAAAGTTTATAACTAAGGATAAAGGATATTAAAAGGATATAGTTTATAAACTATATTAAAGGATATATAGTTTATAAACTAGCAAAAATCAATGGTAGTGGTTAGATGGAGTCAGAGACGACTAAAGGAAGTTGACAATCTGGATAGGATAGGACTAAAACAGTTTGAGATTGTTTTTAAAAGTCTGATTAAATTTGGGGTTTTTTTTCATCTTTCCTTTTTCTTATTTTATTGTAAAGATATGGGGTACAAATTGGGATTAGGTTCATAGATAGTTTGCGTGAAGGTGCGAAGTTTGGACCTCCAACTGGTCCTCACTTCCCCCTGATTTAGGATCAGGTACCCTTAGAGATGTTATGTGCCCCCCCCCTAAATTTCTATGAGAGAAAAAGTAGCAAATAGTACAACACATGCTATGGTTATAACTCAAAGATTAGATATAAAGTATTTCGGTAGTTAAAGAGAGTTAGCGTTAAAACTCTTGCTTTCATTTAAAAATTCTCTTTATGGTCTACATGTGACTTACATTCATTTCAGTGACATTAAAATCAAATAAGCTCTTTTAATAATCAAGTAAATTATCTTAAGTTTGATAAAATCAGATGGTAGTAATCTGAGTAATATAGGACCTTCAAGTTTGTCGTGTAACCATCAGTTTGGATTCTGGTTTTCCCCAAGGCCATTCTTACTACAATTAATAACATTATTCATTTATTCACTCACTCAACAAAAATAGATAGAATGCTTCTTATATGTGTAGCACCCGCCAGGACCAAGAATATCAAAGTAAATAAGGTAGTATTCAGCAGGAGGGACTCACACCCTAGATAAGCCAACCAAGAGGTACAGAAATTATTTCAGAGCTATGTAATAAGGGCAATAATAAAGATTTGAATATGCTATGTTAGGCTACACAAGCCATCTGCCTTGGGAAACTTGAACAGTTTCACAAAAGAGATAGCAGTATACAAGCTGGGTCTTAAAGGACAAGCTGCATTCTTCAGACAGAGAAGATAGGAAAAGACTTTCCAGCAGGTGCAAAGGCAAAGAAAAATAAAATACTCCCATTGCTTTGGAAGTAGGAGAAAGAAGGCTAGTAAGTAAGCTGTAAAGGAAGGACTCTGCCTGGCATATTAATGGGTGATAATTTGAAACCTGTTGGCAAAGGTGTCTCATTTTGTCAGGAGTGTTTTCCTGTTTTTAATGTGCATTCCAACTATCTTTAGGCAGTGTATACACTTTCCCAGCAGCTGCCAACTCCCATTGCGCTCGGTGATTTGTCACCCAGCTGTTTCTCACAAGCCTGGTCCCTGGACCCATCTGAGTTTACGTTGCCTGTTAGAGGCCTTGGAGGAGTCGTTGATTGTTTTAAAGGTAGTAGGGAAGACATGGCAAAATGTGTTTTAGAAAGATAATGCTACCTGGGGGGAAAAAACTTCTTAGAACTTGGTTTAAGTGGGAAATCAAAACAAATTACAAAGCATTTTATACATAGATGAATAATTAAACAAATACAATTTACACTATGGAATAAATAAGAGAGAGGTTTTTTAAAATGAGATTTTTTTTAGTCGGGCTCGGTGGCTCAGCCTGTAATCCCGCGCCTTTGGGAGGCTGAGGTGAGTTGATTGCCTGAGCCCGCGGGTTTGAGACCCGCCTGGGCAGTGAGACCTCATCTCTATAATAAATCAAAAAATCAGTCGGGCATGGTAGCGCATGCCTGTAATTCCGGCTACTTGGAAGGCTGAGGCGAAGGATCACCGGAGCCCAGAAGGTCGAGGCTGTGGTGACCGGGAGCGGCCACTGCACTCTAGTCTGGGCGACAGAGTGAGACTCCAACTCAAAAAAAAAAAAAAAAAAAAAAAGAGATTTTTTTTTTTTCTCCCCAGAGACAGGACCTTGTTCTGTCATTCAGGCTGGAGTGCAGTGGCAAGATATCATGGCTCACTGCAGCCTTTACCTCCTAGGCTCAAGTGATCCTTCCTCCTCAGCCTTCCAAAAGCACTGGATCACGGGCATGGGTCACAATGAGATCTAATAGATTAATCTGGAAAGATAAACTAAGATATATTAGATGAGAAAAAAAAGCAAGTTGCAGATAATTTACGGGGAGCGGGTTGAGGGGAGTAGACTGTGGGTGGATGATTAGGATTGGGAGGGTTAATAGTATTTTAGCCTCATCAGTAGATGTGCTTTGTTTTTCTTTCTTTCAAGAATGTATTCATTCACTATAGAATTAACTTTTTTTTTTTTTTGAGTCAGAGTCTCTCTCTGTCATCCAGGATGGAGTGCAGTGGCATGCTCATGGCCACCACAGCCTTGACCTGCTGGGCTCAGGCGATCCTTCCGCCTCAGCCTTCCAAGTAGCTGGAACTAACAGGCGTGTGCCACCACACCCCGTTAATTTTTCATGATTTATTGTAGAGATGAGGTCTCACCAAGTTGTCCAGGCTGGTCTCAAATCCCTGGACTCAGGCAATCCTCTCACCTTGCCCTACCAAAGCGCTGGGATTATAGGCATGAGCCACCATGCCTGGATGAATTAACTTTTTTTTAAAGGAAAGAATTAACTGTGTGGTCAGGTTGGACAATAAATTATGGAGGGGAAAAAATGTGGCAGAGAGACTAATTACAAAGCAATAACTCAATTAAGAGATGAAAAAGCCTAAACCAATAAGAAGACTACAAATGAAAAGAATATGGAAAATTAGAGATTAAAAAAAAAAAGTGTATGGTGTTGACTGTAAAAGGGTAAAGAAAATCAAAGATAAATTTCCAAGGTTCCTAACTTTTCCAGTTTTCCTACCTATACTCCAAACAAAATGTGAACTCTGTTTCAAATAATTTTTTTCTTTTTTGAGTTGGAGTCTCACTCTGTTGCCCAGCCTGGAGTGCAGTGGCACGCTCACAGCCACCGCAGCCCTGACCTTCTGGGTTCAGCTGATCCTCCTGCCTCGGTCTTCCAAGTAGCGGGAACCACAGGCATGCACCACAATGCCTGGCTAATTTTGTGATGTATTATAGAGACAAGGTCTCACTAAGTTGCCCAGGTTGGTCTCTAACCCCTGGGCCCAGGCAATCCTCTTGCCTTGTCTCCCAAGTACTGGAATTACAGGTGTGAGTCACCAAGGCTGGCTAGAAAACTGTTTTCAAATTTAAAAAAAAATTTCTCTATATAGCTCCTTTGATTTCCAAGAGATAGCGTTCTACCAATTACTCCCAATTTTTTACTACTTTTAATACCTCAAATAAATGAAATGTTAAGTACCTGAGTACAACAGGGATAACCTAAATAAAAACTGAGTATACACAGTGCTTTTAGGGGTGGTGAAATCACAAAGATTGGGATTTGCATCCCACCTCTCCCATTTAACTGTGTAACCTGGAGAAGATTACTTTAGCCTCTTTGAGCCTCGCTTCCTTTGCCTATAAATAGGAACAATAAGGACCTCAAAGGATTGTCTGTAGGATTACATGAAATAAAGACTTAAAATGCCTAGTTGAGGCGCTGGGCAGATGGAGGCCGAGGTGACCATGAGCATGTCATTGCACTCCAGCCTGGGCGACAGACTGAGACTCCAACTTGAAAAAAAAATTATATTCATAAGGTATTCTTATAGATCATTTATTGTTTTCCATTCAGTTATGAAAATAATACATGCTGGCCAGGTACAGTGGTTCAAGCCTGTAATCCCAGCACTGCAGGAGGTGGAGGTAAGAGGATTGCTTGAGCCCAGGGTTCAAGACCCGCCTGGGCAACTTGGCGAGACCGCATCTCTACAATAAATCAAAAAATTAGCCAGGCATGGTGGCATGCCCCTGTAGCTCCAGCTCCCAAAATGTTGGAATTACAGGCATGAGTCACCGCGCCTGGTCTAAATATTCTACTTTTTAATTTTTTTGAGTCGGAGTCTCATTCTGTTGCCCAAGCTGGAGTGCAGTGGCACACTCATAGCCACCACAGCCTAGACCTGCAGGGTTCAGGCGATACTTCCGTCTCAGCCTTCCAAGTAGTTGGAATTACAGGCACTTGTCACCATGCCCTGCTAATTTTTTGATTTATTGTAGAGATGAGGTCTTGCCAAGTTGCCCAGGTTGGGCTTGAACCCGTGCGCTCAGGCAATCCTCTCGCCTCAGCCCCCCAAAGTGCTGGGATACAGGCGTGAGTCACTGCGCCTGGCCTAAATATTTTACTTTTTTAAGACAGGGTGCTTAGGGAAGGTCTTTTAATGTAATAATAGAAAATGTATGTGTTCCTTGTCCTCCATGAACTTAACATCTAGTAAAAGAGATAAACAAATGTAGGGGAGGGAAGACTTTCCCTCTACCTTCTGAGAACCCAATGATGGAAATACACTGAGAGTAGGAGAAAAATATGAAAATTTATTACATGTATGGGGGCAACACATGAAGGAAAAGTTAATATGCAAAACCCAGTGAGATCTAGAGGCTTATATATCCTCTTCATTGGGGAGAGAGAAGGACTATAGGCAACTTGAGGGAGAGTAAATTGTGTGTGTGTGTATGTGTATGTGTGTATTCATTTATCTTGACAGCGTCTCATTTGGTGTCTAGGCTGGCCCAAACTCCTGAGTTCAAGCAATGTTCTCACCTTCGCCTCCCAAGTAGCTGGGAATATCAACAGATACCACCACACCCACATAGTAAATGATTTTTGAGAAAAATGAATGGGTCTTGGGAATGGGTGACATCCTGAGACAGTCTGTCTGGACACAGTGTGAACCTGTAGTCTTCCCCCACCCCCTTGTTTTTGTGATAGGGGTTAACCTTCCCTGGTTGATGAGAAGGGAGATTCATGATTATGGAGCTCCTTTTGGAGAATTTGTCTTTTTTTTTTTTTTTTTTAAGTTGGAGTCTCACTCTGTCGCCCAGACTGGAGTGCAGTGGCAGCTGCAAGCCTGTAGCTGGAACTACAGGTGCGCGCTACCACACCCGGCTAATGTTTTGATTTATTGTAGAGATGAGGTCTCACCAAGTTGCCCAGGCGGGACTCGAACCCGTGGGCTCAGGCAATCCACTCGCCTCAGCCTCCCAAGGCGTGGGATTACAGGCTGAGCCACCAAGCCCGGCTGGAGAATTTGTCTTTAGGCAGACAAAACAAGTTCCCCTCCCTGCATTTGCTATTCTCCAAGTAACTTCAGTTTAAGGTTTAAAGCAGCATATTAGCCGGGCTGTGTGGCTCAGCCTGTAATCCCAGCACTCTGGGAGGCTAAGGCAAGTGGATTGCCTGAGCCCCATGGGTTTAAGACCAGCCTGGGCAATTTAGCAAGACTTCATCTCTACAATAAATCAAAAATTAGCCAAGCATGGTAGTGCACACCTGTAGTTCCGGCTACTTGGAAGGCTAAGGCTGCCAGAGCTCCGCACGTCAATGCTGGGGTAGCCGTGAGCATGCCACTGCACTCCAGCCTGGGCGACAGTGAGACTCCAACTCAAAAAAAGGAGCATATCTTAGGGTGCCATTTCCTGAACCTCTTCACAAGCTATATATCTTGTTATAAAACTATAACAAGAAAAATTGCAATTAATATTCCCCAAAGAGGTATCCACAAAGTGCTAAAGAAACGAAGCATAAAAACATGCTGGAGATTCAGAAAGGCTTTATATGTGTTACAGCTCCTAGGACGGATGAAGGGTGAGCAGGCTTTCTTCAATCTGTACGGGTATTTCAATGGATAACAACTTTATTTGTTTTTTGTTTTTTTTGAGTTGGGGTCTCACTCTGTCACCTAGACTGGAGTCCAGTGGCCGCTCCCGGCCACTGCAGCCTCGACCTGCTGGGCTCCGGCGATCCTTCCGCCTCAGCCTTCCGAGTAGCCGGAATTACAGGCATGCGCCACCATGCCCAGCTGATTTTTTGATTTATTGTAGAGATGAGGTCTCGCTGCCCAGGCGGGTCTCAAACCCGCGGGCTCAGGCAATCCACTCACCTCAGCCTCCCAAAGGTGTGGGATTATAGGCTGAGCCACCGAGCCCAGCTGATAACTTTAAAAGGGTAAAGAGAGAACACAGCCCTGGAAGAGAAAATACTAGGAAAGTGGAGGATCACCAAAACCAGGGCTGCTTGCTTTAAATCTTTTTGGCAACATCCAATTTCCCTTGTCTGATGCTTTTCACATCAAGCATCTTCTTATCTGTAATTTGGTCTCTAGAGTAGACCAGAAGGGGTCTCTATGCAGATCTTTGGATAGGTGTATCTCCCAACGTAAATTAATAACCTTACATGTGTATTTACAAAGCAGTCTCCAGAGAGTTTGATTATAGAGAAATCAGTCCCCTAGAGCCTGATTACCCTTAAAGTCACTTTTTTTTTTTAAAAGGAGTTTCTGTCCTTGCAAAACTAAGATCACACTATTTGAGTCACTATTAAACAATCAGGCCACCTACAGAACAAGGGTAAAATACACTTTGGCCATGGGGATACTAGGTGGAGAGAGCTTAAAACCACCGACCTGTCAAAGGCAGTGAAAAACTGAGAAGCAAAAACAGGTGTTGTGTCCCCCAGGCCTTGTAGAAGTAAAGTCTACAGGAACCCACCCCAGCTGTTGTTGGAAAAAACCAATAACAACAGAAAACGCCATGTTTCTTATCGACCATTTTGAGTCTGTTGGTGGAGGGAGAAAAAAATAAATCAGAACAAGTTGGGGAAAAGACCCAAGAAAGTGAGTACTAAAGAAGTACTAAAGAGGGAGCTCTTGGCAGCTAGGGAGTTTATGAAGCAAGTCCCTTAGACATAAATGGACATCTAAGAGGAAAGATCTGATTGTGTAGTAAAGGAAAAGGATGCTGGACAAAATGACTGTATAATGTGGTAACTGGCAGACATACTGCATAGCTCTGAAATAAATAAACTGCAGAGACAAATTAAGATAGAGCTATTAAAAATCACATACATAGCCGGGCTCGGTGGCTCAGCCTATAATCCCGCGCCTTTGGGAGGCTGAGGTGAGTGGATTGCCTGAGCCCGCGGGTTCGAAACCCGCCTGGGCAGCAAGACCTCATCTCTACAATAAAT
>NW_007248082.1:467799-473391 GCF_000164805.1 Carlito syrichta | reverse complement strand
TTTTTTTTAGTTGGGTCTTGCTCTGACACCCACTCTGGAGTGCAGTGGCATGCTCACGGCCACCACAGCCTCAACTTGCTGGGCTCAGGCAATCCTTCCACCTCAGTCTTCCAAGTAGCTGAAACTACAGGTGTGCACCACCACGCCAGGCTAATTTTTTAATTTATTGTAGAGATGAAGCCTTGCCAAGTTACCCAGGCTAGTCTCGAACTTATGGGCTCAGGCAATACTCTCACCTCGTCCTCCCAAGGTGAGGATTATAGGCATGAGGCACTGTGTCCAGCAGGACAAACTTTTTAAAAAGATGAACTATACAAAGCACTTGAGTGCCTGAAAAACTCAATCATGGCTCAGTGTTTCAAAAACAGACCTGCTGCTATAAGGGGAGAACTAAGATGATACATGTGTTTAGAGGGGCACACAACTAAACGGTATATATTCTTAACATAAAAAAGTAAAATTTCACTTTTATCTAAAGTTCTCTAAACCATACACGGATTCACAAAAATATATTCTTATTTACTTTAATGAACAGAGCACAAATGTCAGATATCATTCAGTCTTATTTAACTTTTGGAGTTATCAGTTAGAAAAAGACACTTAAGGATAAACATTTTAGGCCGGGCACAATGGCTCACAGCTGTAATCCCAGCACTTTGGGAAGTGGAAGCGAGAGGATTGCCTGAGTCCAGGGATGCAAGATCAGCCCGGGCAACTTGATGAGACTTCATCTCTACAATAAAAAAATTAAATTAAATTAAAAACTAGCCAGGCACAGTGGTGTGTGCCCTGTAGTTCCAGCTACTTGGAAGACTGGGGCAGAAGGATCACCTGAGCTCTGTGAGCCAAGGCTACGGTAGCCTGTAGTGGCAGTCAGCCTGCCACTGCACTCCAGCCTGGATGACAGAGGGAGATTCTGACTCAAAAAAAAAAAAAAAAGAGAGAGAGATAAAAATTTTAAAAGCCACAAACTGCCATTTCAGTTAGGGCTGAAATTCTATTTTGAATATAGGTAGAGAATAAATAATAGTGGATTTTACACTGGAAGTATGGTACTCTCCTGGACCTAACTATAATTATTACATTATCTAGAAACCAAGTAGAGAGGTATTTTAGTCTACCTACCCTACCCTGAGACAAAGAGGAAAGGTTGGGGGAGGGGACATGTAAAAAAAGAAGACAGATACACTTTCACTCCTCTTGGAAGACTCTCAAAGTACAGTACTAGCCTGAATACAGCTACAATTATTATACTATCTCAAACACTAGAGACAAAAGATTAAGGGATTAAAAAAAATAAGACAGATGCACTTTCATTCCTTTTGCACACTGGATAATTAAGATAGCTATGGTACACATTCAAAACAAACCAATGTTACATTTATGGCATCATTTAATTCTACCACACAGCAAGAAAAGAATAGTTTATTTAATAAAACTGGTGTTGCTACAACTGGTTACTCAGTAGAAAAAAAGTTTTATCACCCATCTCATATGTCAATTACAAAAATATTCCTAATGGACCAAAGATCTAGAAGTAAAAATAAATGAAAATGTTAAAAAGAAAATCTGAAGAATATTTAGATATGGGATCCTCTTCCAGTCAAGTAAACCTAGATGCTATTAAGAAAAGTCTGAATATTCTAAGGACATAAAATTTTTATTTTTCTGTATGACAAAGCAACCCATCAACAAAATCAAAAGACAAATGAGAGAAAATACAACTTACTAGACAGGTAAAGGAGTTAACATCCACGTACAGAACTTGTAGAGAGCGATAACACAACTCCCATTTTTTTTCAAGTGAGCAAAACACATGCACAAATAACTAACAAAAGAAATGTAAAAGGCCTATACACACAGAAAAAGACTAGTAGTCATGAAAATGCTAGATACTGGCCAGGCGCAGCGGTTCATGCCTGTAATCCCAGTACTTTGGGAGGTAAGGTGGGAAGCTCTCTTGAGCCCAGGAGCTCTTGGGCAATCCAGTGAGAACTAGTCTCTACAAAAAAAAAAAAGTTAGCCGGGTATTGTGGCACAGCTGTAGACCCAGCTACTCAGAAGGCTAAGACAAGAGGATCACTTGGGTATAGGAGACTGAGGCTGCGGTAAGCCAGGATTGCACCACTACATTTCAGCCTGGGCTAGAGAGTCTGACCTTGTCTCAACAAAACAAAACAAAACAAAAAAATGCTAGATCCTATTTCACACCCATCAGATTGGCAAAAATGAAAAGGATTAATGATACCATTGATGGCAAGGATAAAGAGAAACAAGCACTACTGATGAGAGTTTAAAATGCTATATACTTTTTTTTTTTTTTTGAGTTGTAATCTCACTCCATTGTCCAGCCTCGACCTGCTGGGTTCAAGTGATCCTTCTACCTCAGCCTTCCAGGTAGCCGGAACTACAGGCGTGTGCTACCACGCCTGGCTAATTTTTTTTATTTATTGTAGAGATGAGGTCTTGCCAAGTTGCCCAGGCTGTTCTCGAACCCATGGGCTCAGGAAATTCCCTCACCTTGGCCTCTCAAAGTACTGGGATTACAGGCTTGTGCCACTGTGCCTGGCTGCTATATACTCTTAGTGGAAAATAACTTGGCATTACCTAATAAAATAAAAAATACATATATTTCTTAATCTAACAATCTCACTCCTGCATGGCTAAACTTGAATGTCCGTCAAAAGGAGGAATGAATGAATAAATTATGGTACATCCATTCTATAGAATATAAGGTAGTTCTCAAACATGATGAATATGATCTATAGGTATTGATCCCTTTGGTAAACTGTTAAATGAATGGAAAAAAAACAGGCTTCAGATATTGTGCAGTAGGACACCATTTGCTAAAAAAAAGCAACATTTGTACACGGTTGAATGTTTTCCTATTTTTGTACTAGTATTAAGAAAGATAAAGATAACTTACTCTTCTTGGTAAGTGGGAGCTGATAGAGGATGAAGATTGCTGGTTTTTCCTGTGTATACCTTTTTTGACATTTTACAAATTGCAAGTTTTGCTTTTATAAAAAAAAGGGAAAATGCTTTTTTTTTTTTTTTTTGGTCTGTGTGTTTATCTACTATACCTATATATGTAAAAATCCCATGGTCTCTACAACTTACACAGACCAATAATGATTTAGGAATACAAAGAGGACACCAGATTAAGAAAGAAGAGCTAGAGATAAATCCCAAAAAAAATGCATTCAACTAATTTCACAAAAGGACTTTTTTTTAAAGGCCTATTAAAAAACACAAATAAAGCTACTATTCCATGAGAAAGAGGGAAAAAAGGTGTTTTCCTACTTTGGCTAAAATTCTCAGTAGTTATTTGTCAGCATAGCTTTACTGGTGAAGATGCCCATCTATCAGACCCTTATCAACAAAACTCCCAATCAATAGGATCCTGACTTTCCTTTTTCACATCTCATCTTAAGGTAGCACTTAGCTTTGGTATCATTTTCCAAAAAAGGTTTCATTAAATGGATCAGTACTATATTTTACAGGATTTCTGGATCAAAAAGTATTTAGAAAGAGAATATTAATGGAGTCTAAAATTGAGAAGTGTATTTTCAATCACTTCAGAAACTCATTCATCCAACCCTCAATTACTCATCCTTAACAGGGGGCGCCCTGCTATGCATTACTCAAAACCAAGCATGCCTGAAAACATCTTAAATATAACTGAATGAAAATCTGCCCAATCACAGGCCAGCTGCTTGCAAACTCCACCCTTGAGTACAGGAAGAACACTTTTGATTGGAAGACAGTTGTGTTTACTACGGTGTGTGGTGCAAACTGGAAAGGTCCACATGCCCAGGGTCCAAAGGAAATCTCTTTAATAAAAAAGGAAAACAAAACGGCCAGTTTTGATCCTACACTAGTCAATATCATTAAAAGAACCTCAACATAACAGCAATTTTGAGCAATTTTGCAAGCTAGTGAAAAAATCTAAAGGCTCTGGGTTTTGTTGTGGCTTTCTCATCTATGTCCCTAGATACACACACAAGAAGCATAAATGATTCTTAAAATGCAAACCTGCCTTTGCTTGTATATTCACACAGCCCCATGCAAGACCTCAACATAGTTGTAATGTATGCCTTGTTTTAATTTCCAAGAATCACCACAACTTTTTATTAGGTCTGAGAACTCAGTTCCAAGGGTTCAGTGATAAAATTACTCAATATTTAGCTTAGTAGGTGTCCAGCATGGTGGCAGTGAGCTTCAAAAACCTCTGCCCTCAGGGAGCACAGAAACAACAAAGTGAATGGGTAGCCATTTCAGGTGCAGAGCTCATTAGCAATTCATCTGATAGAGGAAACAACCATTGGAAGAAACAGAAAATAAAATCCCAACTGAGTAGCTAGGACAGTTTGGGCCTTAGGTCAAAGTATGCATATAATAATGGTGGATCTTAAGTGTGCTTTGCTTCCAAGGGAAAGAGTGAATTACTGGATGTGAGAAGGACACTTCTTTTCCCATCCCAGCCATCTTCAAAAGAAAGCGCAGGCTACATTTCCATCTTGATCATCATCCCCTTTCCCTTATATTCCTGGAATCATTTTACAAATTTGCCCCACGGTAGTCTCACAAATGTCCTAGCAGCCTTTCTTACGGAGTATGGAGAAAGATCAAAACAAGTGAACTATGCAGCAGAAGCCAAGCTTAAGACAGCCACAAGCCAAACCCAGAAACCTTGCATATGGGGGGGGGGGGCAACTAACACCATTGATCCACAGGAAGAAAAATGAACATCAGAAATCTACATTATTCCCAAATCTCACAAAAAGCGTTCCCGTTTATAGTATCTGCAGAGGCAAGTTCATCAATATAATTTACCTTCTGCCTGTTCATCCATTACATTCCAGCAGAACCTACCCCCACCTTTTTCATAACCTTATCTCACTACTAGGACCCCAATCAGAATGAGGAAATAAAGCGGCTTGCCAAAACTAAAAACAATGATTTTGCCGCCACATTAAAAAGAAAGAAAGAAAGAAACACATAATGATCCCAAATGCTGGTTAAGTTCTATTACTGAGCAACTTTAATCACAAAACACACCAAGGCAAGCATTCAAAAGCGGCCAACCACCACCACAAAGTTTCAAAACAAAACCTTTCCCAAGGTTGGGGGAGTAATCGGGTTGGGAGCAAAAAAGCACCACCCAGGGCCACATTCGACTACCAAGACAGATCTTAAACTTATCAAAAGCAACCACAACTGCAGCTCCTGTCACCCAGAAGCGCCAAGAGAGGGGAGCCGGCGACAGTCCCGAGAGCTGGCCTTTCTGGAGACCGCCAGGCCGAGCCCGGCTCAGACAAGGAGGAAGTAACTGCCAGATAAAAAAGCCCCGAGCAGCTCCACTGCAGCCTCTGTGCCTCCCACAACTGCCCACATTCCCGCCCCACTCGGGGCGCAGGGAGAAAGGGAACAGGGCGCAGGTCTCTCCAGAGAGCCTGGGGAGCACAGATCCGCGTCTCCGAGGGGACAGTGGCAGCACCAGCCGAACTCTGAGGGGCCCGGGAGCCCAAGGTTGGAAAGCCTGCTCCGAAGGCGTGTTTGCGGGGGGGACGCCGAGAAAAGGGTCGCCCA
>NW_007248082.1:460104-467210 GCF_000164805.1 Carlito syrichta | reverse complement strand
AGCCGCAACGCGGGGCCCGCACAGCGCCCCCCGCGCTCCGGAGCGGGGCGGCAGCTCCGGGCCCCTCGCAGCGCTCCGCCCTAACCTCCCCGGGGCCTGCAGTGCCCCCTGCGGTCGGGAGGGGAATTGCAGGTTCGGCCGGGGTGGGGAAGTGGGCGGGTCCTTCAGTCCCCCCCATGGCACCATCCCTAGTCCTAATCTTCCTTCAAGGAGCCCCATATCTGAGAAGGCTTTAGCTTACCCTCCTCGGACACCAAAGACTCTTACGGGGTGGGGGTGGGGGGCGGCACTGAGGGGCAAGGTAGCTAGAATAGTGGATGTTTTGAGCTAAGAAGTTAGTGTCTCCAATACCCCATTGATTTCTTCCTGAAGGAAATTGTTCTCCCCATTGGTCCATGAGATACAGTGTCTTCTCACTGGCCTATAACATAGTACCATCCTACTCTATATTGCCAGTGCTCCATAGATTCCTTTCCAATTGGCCAATAATTACATCCATTGAGTATAATGCCATCTTTTCCATTGATTGAAGGCCAACGTGTCCCCAACATCTTGTTTTTGCCTTAAACCCACGGAACGTTTTCCCCTTCCTAATCTGCCAATGTTATTAAGTCTAGATGTTTCTCCACTCAACTCTTAGGGGAACTGGAAACAGACCAGCATAACTGGATTCTTTTCTTTTATTCAGTAGCATCTCAACTTACCATGGAAAGTATTGGGGCTGGGGGCAAAGAAAATTCCATAGCTCTTATCTGACTGTATTTAATTAAGACAGATGTGGGATACTGGTAGCTCCTGATTAGAAAACAAGGCTATAGAGAAAAGAAGATGCTAAGATTTGGGGTAGATTGTTATTTACAATAGGCAATAGGAAACCTCAATCATTTAAAGTTGGTGATGTCAGAGGTCAGCATGTTCCATGGTTCAATGGAGAATATACACACCAGATACAAAAGATAAAGGACCTAGTAATAACCTGTGTCTGTTGCTCTAAAAGTGACTTGTTTTTCATTAATCTGCCCTCCAGACAGGAAAGAGCAATAGATAGTTCTTTCTCCAAGGCTTCTGTGCCTATCAAGTTATCTCCTGTCCATAACCTTGTCTACACCCATGACCTCTTCTTGTAGCAAAGGCTTGGGGGAAGGAGGGAGTACCAACTATTGACTTTAGTGAAAATACAAAACATCTTGGGAAGTCATTCTAGAACTAACTCTGTGGAGCACCAAGGAAGCATTCCCTCCCTATTTCCTAACTTCCTTCTCCCACAGCCAACCTGAGGCCTGACTCAATGTTTTTCTGGGTCTTTAAAGCACATGGCCCATAAGCTATAGTTGGTAGGAGGGGAACAGGGTGGATCCATACAGGATCTATCTGTCTTGAAGCTTTTTTATCAAAATTAACTGCTGGGATTTTCTCACATATGGATATTTAATCATTGTCCCAATGTCCAAGGCTGGTGTCTCACAACACAGAGACAGAATTGTACCTAAGCTCAGAGATGGAAAGAGCAAAGAGGAAATGCATTCAACAAGTATGGCAGGCACTTTTCAAGTGTAGGAACATTCCAAAGTGTTGGGGACAATATTAAATAAAACAAAACCCTTGTCCTTGTGGAGTTTTACATTCTTTCCTATACTAGTGGGACTTCAGGAATGAAAAATGAAATCATAATTGGCCTCACAAAAAATGAACAGTAGAAAAATTCCACAAAAAAATTCAAAAGGGGGGACATGTAACAACAGAAAGGTACCTAGTCCTAAACCAGGGGAAGTGAGGACTAGTTGGGGGCCCTAACTTCACCTGCACCTAGATTACTTATGTACCTAATCCTGACTTGTACCCCACATCTTTAAAATAAAGTCAAAAAAATTTCAAAAGAAAGGGAAAAAGCGGGACAAAATCACCTTAGGTGTTCAAACTTTACCCTTACTCAAGCGGTAAGTGAAACAAAAAAGTTTAAAGAAAGAAAAAAACTTAATTCTATGCTGCTTTAACCACATGCCACTGTCCTACCCCACCTACCAAAGTCTCTCCTTTGTTTCCAGGGCAAGTGGCAACCCCTACTCGTTCCAGGGTGTATTTTCACCCCTGCAAAGGTTCCTGATCCAGGTAGTCAAGCTAATTCTATACTCCTGCAAACTTCATTGGTATTCAACAACGAGTGCCACCAATTTGAAGCAGAAAACTAGGACGTAGGCTAAGCAACTTGACTCTTCTTGTCGCCTGGCAAGTTAGCACCACAACTGGTAAAGAAAGGCTAAGCCTTAGGGACAGAGGCTCCTGCCTGGATCTCTAAGCAACTACACTTCACCCACACACATTGGAAGAATGTTAACATAGGGAGAAGAAAGGATAGAATAGAAAGGTCTAAAGAGAGAGTGAGCCACACAGCTTCTTTTAGCAAACGAACACTCCAAATTGAAGCATTAGGGAAAACACCCTCTTCTAGGACAAAAGAGCTTTGCTGCTAGGATAATTTTGCAAAAGCAGTATTTTTCGGATGGAGAAATTACCTAGGTCTTTGAGATCTGAATTCTGATGACTAAATCTCCATCTCTCATAACATGTGCAAACTCTTAAGAAAGCAAGCAATTTCTGGTCATCTCCTACTTTGCCTTTGTCCCACCTCCCAAAGTCTACAAAACAATCTAGACAAGTTCCTGACTACAACATGAAGCACTTCTCAGGGAGCTAGAATGCTTTAATACTTGACTTCAACCTGCTAGAAGTTAAGAGTGGCAGTAGGCAGGAGGAGACAGGTATAAGTGCTAGGGAAATAGAGACCAAACCAAATTGTCAGAAATAACCAATGCCTTAACAGAATCCTGGGCCATAGGATATGATCTGCTGGGGGCTGGCGAAGTGCCTAGGGTCCAGATATTGCCCTTTTTGAAAGGCTTACCCATGTCTTAGAGGAAGGGGCTAGAACAGTCAGGTGGCCTTCTCCCTGCTTCCTCCTTGTCTTTGTGGGGAAGGGAAGAAGACACTGTAGTACACAAGGTTGCTTGGGAAAATGGATTATTCTAATAAAACTTTATTTTTTCAAACACAGCCACAGAGGCAGAACCTCATGTTTAACACACACAGACTTATGGATTTGTTTTTTAATATAAAACAAAGTTTACGAAAAAATTTTTGTCCACTTTTTGTATTTGTAATCCCATTAGCATAGGGACTTTGGCAGCAGGTGGGAGTGAAGGGCAGCTGGGCTGCCACTGGGCAGTCACCGGGCACAGGAGGAGAGCACCAGCCTGGGAGTGGCTTCACTCACACACGCAGGAATACTCACCTACTGGCCAGCCACACCACACACACAGCACAGATGCAGACATCTACCCAGCATCAGCCACAAGCCCTGGAGGTGTGCTCCATTCTGGGTAAGCCCAATATGTGAAAATCCAAATAGTCAAAACAGCTAAAGAAGAGGGAGGTTGCTTGCTTTACAAAAGAAGCAATCATAGGCTGCTTTTAAATGCTCAGCAGTCCAAATGCATTGAAAATAGCATTTGGTTTACACAGAACTGTTGGAACAGATCTATTGTGTAAAGCAAAATGAACCACTTCTTGAAAAGGCTTGTTCCAGGGCCACAGGTTCTTAGATTAGGAAGCAAGATGATAGTTCTAACTAGTTTAATTTTCCAGACTTAAAGTAATGGAATTAAAATTACAATAACTGTAGACCTTCTCCCCTAAGAATGGTGCCCTAGGGTTTTAGGGAAGCCAGGTAAAGGCTGAATTACTGTCCTCACTTCTTCAGCTTAGGGTCTGCAGAGACCGCACTGACATTGCCAAGTGACCTATTAGAAGCTGGCACAGCCAACGTGCAGCAGACGCCCATGGATGAGAATGCCCCTAGAGGAAAAGAAGCTGGCACCAGGGAAATATGGCCTGAAGAAGAAGAAGAACCAGGAGAGATGAAACCAAGGATGGGCAACTCCTGGGTTCACAGTTTCCCTGGATTCTCTAGAGAGCCTTTCTCAGATCCTTAGAGATCTGGTAGCCCAGTGGTAACTAGCCAGGAGATGGGGAGGAGCCCCAGAAGGGTAGAGCCTCTAGAGCCTCCGAGGGCCAGAGGCTAAGAAGACATGGCCACCTCCTCTGGAGTGGAGACAAGGAGGCCGAAGCCCACAGATTCTCCTATCTGACATGTGGGAGACCCAGAAAATGTCAGGTTCAATTCTACAAGGAAGAAAACACATAGACCTTGGTCTTCTTTCCTAACATAAGAAATTGAGTCTGAAAACACCCTGGACATTGAAGAGAAAAATGCCCTTCTTACAATAAACAAGAAGGGCAAGTCCAATTTGGTCATGCAGGGTCTAAATAAAGTTGGACAAAGCCTCACAAGCTACCGTGGCAGCAGCTTCAGTATGCATTTCTACTGGTATTGACCCTACCAAGGTACTTAAACCCATCACTGCGGCCACTGGGACTTGCTATTCTGGTTCAAGTTGTAGGTGAGAAACAAAAAAGTAAATTCACTCCAACAACAAACTCCCAACTGCTTCTCACAGCTTCTGCTTTACATATCCTCAGCCAATCCCTCAGTGAGCCCCAACCTCTTTATGGTCTCTCTGGGCCAATTAGAGGCAAATAAACATTTCCTGGCAGGAGTGGAAGACAAGCAAACTGTTAAATGCTGAACACCTTTCCTCTTTCTCAAGCAGGCAGAAAAGAGGCTGGGCCTGGATTGTGTAAGGATAGGTTTCCTACAGTCTGCTTCCAAAGAACAGGGCTGGGATGATCTCCCCCATATCTACTGGGGACTGAATGCCACTTCTCTGGCTACAGATCTGCCTTAATAGATGTTGGGGACCCACACAGGGCTTTCCTACCATGTCTCTGACCTGCAAGGACTGAGGGTAAGGGGAAAAGGGTCCTCTCAGTAGAGACAAAAAGAAAGAGATGGAGCCCATCAATCCTACCCCAGTTGTCCATGTGTACTTGCAACTACTCAAGAGAGTAAAAGAGGCAGGTTGTACAGATCCTAGACAATCTGTTAAGAAAAAAGGCCAGCTCAGAATAAATGTGGTGACTCCAGCAACCCCCAATACTAGACCTATCCAGTGGAGGGGTGGGGCTGAGGAAAAGACCATTAGCTGAGATCACAGCACTTAAAATACCCGGGGTAGCCCAAAACAAAATCCTTTGCAAAGCCACTGATGTTACGGATTACAAGCCTGGTTCCAGAGCTATTTAGAAATAAGGAAAACTTGGTGCCCTCCTCTTGACTCCTTAAACAAGCCCAGTGTCCTGTAAAAACTCAAGATCCTGGGCTATCATAATGCTTTGCTGTCAAGGAGCAATTGCCTTCCTTCCCTAAGGCTTCGCAAACACACCTTTCCTCAAGTACACTCTCATGCACGCACACACTCTCACACAGTTTCTCCAAGGAGGCTGAATGCACCCCCAACCCTGGCCAAATTCTAAGACACAAGTGCCCTTTGAAGCAAAGGGGCTAGTGAAATTTCCCGAGCTGGGGTCAGCAGACCCCTTCCTTCCCTGCCCATTGCTCTCTCAGTGGCAGGGATACTCACACTCAGGGCCGCCATGGGAAGGGTCTGCTCTGGGGTTGTCCCTCCCGCCACCAGCTCCGTTTATCTTGTCCCGGCCAGTCTCTCTGCATGGTCGAGCTTGCTGGAGTGAGAAGATTTCCGGCTGCCCTGAGTCGGAGCCCTCCACTCACCCCCATTCCCAGGCTGGGCCCCCAGCCTTGGGGCCTCGACACTTGTTAGTAGCCATAACAGAGTCAGTCTGTGTGGCCCCAGGAAGTAGCCTCTCAGTTTTAGTTCTCCTCAATCAGATTCAAGTCCAGGTCCCCAAAGTCCTGCTGGCATAGTGTCCGCTTGCTCAGTGCCTGCCGCCCCCACCGCACAGCCCCCTCCTCCTCCTCTTCGCTTTCACTCAGCACCTGGGAGGAACCCCCAAGGGGGCTGCAGGATGCAGAGAGGGGTGGGGGGCTACAGGCCATGAACCATGGTGGAGAGATGCTGCTGCCTTCTCGGGCTGTTTCTTGGAGACAGAGACCTCCTGAGTATGGTTTCTGTTGAACAAAAAGCAAAGTTAAGAAGACAAAGAATGATGGTAACTTCCCAAAGCATCCTAAGATGTATTTTAAAGTGTCCCTCTCAGTTATACTTAAAGGCAGGAATCCTAGGCTTCAGGGTGAGGTTTGCAAATTCCCTGACAAAATTTTGGAAATTCAGTTTACTTGGACATTTCTCTGAGGAAACAGCCCATAGTTTCCATCAGATTTAAGAACAGCAGTTCAGGCAAGGCTCGGTGGTTCAGCCTGTAATCCCCAGCACTTTGGGAGGACGAGGCGAGTGGATTGCCTGAGCCCGTGGGTTCGAGACCAGCCTGGGCAACTCGGCAAGACCTCATCTCTACAATAAAATAAAAAACTAGCCAGGCACAGTAGCGTGCACCTGCAGTTCCAGCTACTTGGAAGGCTGAGGCGGAAGGATAGCCAGAGCCCAGCAGGTCGACACTGGGGTGGCTGTGAGCATGCCACAGCAACTTCAGTCTGGGCGACAGAGTGAGACTCCAACTCAAAAAAAAGAATAGCAGTTCAGTATTCTTTCATATGCTCCACACAATCAGAAACGTCATCTGCTTGTTTCACTACTCTGTACTGCCAGTGCCTAATCAGAGTCAAGTACATAGAAGGTACTCAATAAATGTCTGCTGACTGGCTGGATGACTGTATGAAAAACTGAATACATTCTCAAAGAGGCTTGTGACCCAGTGGTCTAAAAAGAATAATCTGAAAAGTAGCAAAATACATACAATAACTGCACTCACCCAAGGAAGTAAAAAAACATTTGTTGAACAGATGAACACTGTAGCAGCCCATCTTGCTCAAGCCCTCACAGACCCACTTGAAGCAGTGAAGGGAAAGTGACAAAACTAGCCTTGAGCACAAGGATGAGCCAGCACTGACGGGAATTTTGCAGCTTATGCATTCTCAGAAAGGAGGGCAAGTACCTATCTGGGACCCCTGTTGGAAGGTTTAATATGAGTCTCACCCCAGTTTCTCTAGAACCCCCAGGACTAACGAGCTTCACAGGATGGGGGCTTTCTTTTTTTTTTTTTTGAGTCGGAGT